>NC_069500.1:487930447-488230447 GCF_027579735.1 Bombina bombina | reverse complement strand
AAACGATTAAACGTGCCAGCAAACGTTTTATATTGCACTTTTATAAGAGTATGTATCTCTGTTAATAAGCCTGATACCAGTCGCTATCACTGCATTTAAGGCTTAACTTACATTAATCCGGTATCAGCAGCATTTTCTAGCAAATTCCATCCCTAGAAATATGTTAACTGCACATACCTTATTGCAGGAAAACCTGCACGCCATTCCCCCTCTGAAGTTACCTCACTCCTCAGAATATGTGAGAACGGCAGTGGATCTTAGTTACTTCTGCTAAGATCATAAAAATCACAGGCAGATTCTTCTTCTAATGCTGCCTGAGATGAAAACATAATTTATGTAAGAACTTACCTGATAAATTCATTTCTTTCATATTAGCAAGAGTCCATGAGCTAGTGACGTATGGGATATACATTCCTACCAGGAGGGGCAAAGTTTCCCAAACCTCAAAATGCCTATAAATACACCCCTCACCACACCCACAAATCAGTTTAACCAATAGCCAAGAAGTGGGGTGATAAGAAAAAAGTGCGAAAGCATAAAAAATAAGGAATTGGAATAATTGTGCTTTATACAAAAAAAATCATAACCACCACAAAAAAGGGTGGGCCTCATGGACTCTTGCTAATATGAAAGAAATGAATTTATCAGGTAAGTTCTTATATAAATTATGTTTTCTTTCATGTAATTAGCAAGAGTCCATGAGCTAGTGACGTATGGGATAATAAATACCCAAGATGTGGAGCTTCCACGCAAGAGTCACTAGAGAGGGATAAAATAAAGACAGCTAATTCCGCTGAAAAAATAATCCACACCCCAAAATAAAGTTTAATCTTTATAATGAAAAAAACTGAAATTATAAGCAGAATCCAACTGAAACAGCTGCCTGAAGTACTTTTCTACCAAAAACTGCTTCAGAAGAAGAAAACACATCAAAATGGTAGAATTTAGTAAAAGTATGCAAAGAAGACCAAGTGGCTGCTTTGCAAATCTGATCAACCGAAGCTTCATTCCTAAACGCCCAGGAAGTAGAAACTGACCTAGTAGAATGAGCTGTAATCCTCTGAGGCGGAGTTTTACCCGACTCAACATAAGCATGATGAATCAAAGATTTTAACCAAGATGCCAAAGAAATGGCAGAAGCCTTCTGACCTTTCCTAGAACAAGAAAAGATAACAAATAGACTAGAAGTCTTTCGGAAATCCTTAGTAGCTTCAACATAATATTTCAAAACTCTAACTACATCCAAAGAATGTAACGATCTTTCTTTAGAATTCATAGGATTAGGACACAATGAAGGAACCACAATTTCTCTACTAATGTTGTTGGAATTCACAACTTTAGGTAAAAATTTAAATGAAGTTCGCAACACCGCCTTATCCTGATGAAAAATCAGAAAAGAAGATTCACAAGAAAGAGCAGATAACTCTGAAACTCTTCAAGCAGAAGAGATGGCCAAAAGGAACAAAGACTTTCCAAGAAAGTAATTTAATGTCCAGAGAATGCATAGGTTCAAACGGAGGAGCTTGTAAAGCCCTCAGAACCAAATTCAAACTCCAAGGAGGAGAGATTGACTTAATGACAGGTTTGATACGAACCAAAGCCTGAACAAAACAATGAATATCAGGAAGATTAGCAATCTTTCTGTGAAACAACACAGAAAGAGCAGAAATTTGTCCTTTCAAAGAGCTTGCAGACAAACCTTTATCCAGACCATCCTGAAGAAATTGTAATATTCTAGGAATTCTAAAAGAATGCCAGGAAAAATGAGGAGAGCACCAAGAAATGTAAGTCTTCCAGACTCGATAATATATCTTCCTAGATACAGTTTTACGAGCCTGTAACATAGTATTAATTACGGAGTCAGAGAAACCTCTATGACTGAGAATCAAGCGTTCAATCTCCATACCTTCAAATTTAAGGATTTGAGATCCTGATGGAAAAAAGGACCTTGCGATAGAAGGTCTGGTCTTAACGGAAGAGTCCACGGTTGGCAAGTAGCCATCCGAACAAGATCCGCATACCAAAACCTGTGAGGCCATGCTGGAGCCACCAGCAGAACAAACGAACGTTCCTTTAGCATCTTGGAAATCACTCTTGGAAGAAGAACTAGAGGCGGAAAGATATAGGCAGGATGATACTTCCAAGGAAGTGACAACGCATCCACTGCCTCCGCCTGAGGATCCCTGGATCTGGACAGATACCTGGGAAGTTTCTTGTTTAGATGAGAAGCCATCAGATCTATTTCTGGAAGACCCCAGATTTGATCAATCTGAAGAAACACCTCTGGATGAAGAGACCATTCGCCCGGATGTAACGTCTGGCGACTGAGATAATCCGCTTCCCAATTGTCTACACCTGGGATGTGAACCACAGAAATTAGACAGGAGCTGGATTCCGCCCAAGCAAGTATCAGAGATACTTCTTTCATAGCCAGAGGACTGTGAGTCCCCCTTTGATGATTGACATATGCCACGGTTGTGACATTGTCCGTCTGAAAACAAATGAACGACTCTCTCTTTAGAAGAGGCCACGACTGAAGAGCTCTGAAAATCGCTCAGAGTTCCAAAATTTTGATTGGTAATCTCGCCTCCTGAGATTCCCAAACCCCCTGTGCTGTCAGAGACCCCCAAACAGCTCCCCAACCTGTCAGACTTGCATTTGTTGAGATCACAGTCCAGGTCGGAAGAACAAAAGAAGCCCCCTGAACTAAACGATGGTGGTCTGTCCACCACTTCAGAGAGTGTCGTACGTTCGGTTTTAAAGATATTAATTGTGATATCTTTGTATAATCCCTGCACCACTGGTTCAGCATACAGAGCTGAAGAGGTCGCATGTGAAAACGAGCAAAGGGGATCGCGTCTGATGCAGCAGTCATAAGACCTAGAATTTCCATGCATAAGGCTACCGAAGGGAATGATTGAGACTGAAGGTTTCGACAAGCTGAAACCAATTTCAGACGTCTCTTGTCCGTCAACGACAGAGTCATGGACACTGAATCTATCTGGAAACCTAAAAAGGTTACCCTTGTCTGAGGAATCAACGAACTCTTTGGTAAATTGATCCTCCAACCATGTTCTTGAAGAAACGATACAAGTCGATTCATATGAGATTTTGCTAAATGTGAAGACTGAGCAAGTACCAAGATATCGTCCAAATAAGGAAATACCACAATACCCTGTTCTCTGATTAGATAGTAGGGCACCGAGAACCTTTGTAAAAATCCTTGGAGCTGTTGCTAGGCCAAACGGCAGAGCCACAAACTGGTAATGCTTGTCTAGAAAAGAGAATCTCAGAAACTGAAAGTGATCTGGATGAATCGGAATATGCAGATATGCATCTTGTAAATCTATTGTGGACATATAATGCCCTTGCTGAACAAAAGGCAGAATAGTCCTTATAGTTACCATTTTGAATGTTGGTATTCTTACATAACGATTCAATATTTTTAGATCCAATACCGGTCTGAAGGAATTCTCCTTCTTTGGTACAATGAATAGATTTGAGTAAAACCCCAGACCCTGTTCCAAAACTGGAACTGGTATAATTACTCCAGCCAACTCTAGATCTGAAACACATTTCAGAAACGCTTGAGCCTTCACTGGGTTTAAAGGAACGCGAGAAAGAAAAAATCTTCTTGCAGGGGGCCTGATCTTGAAACCTATTCTGTACCCTTGTGAAACAATGTTCTGAATCCAAAGACTGTGAATCGAATTGATCCAAATTTCTTTGAAAAATCGTAATCTGCCCCCTACCAGCTGGGCTGGAATGAGGGCCGCACCTTCATGTGGACTTGGGAGCTGGCTTTTGCTTTCTAAAAGGCTTGGATTTATTCCAGACTGGAGATGGTTTCCAAACAGATACCGTTCCTATAGGGGAAAGAAAGGGAAAGCAAAGTTGCTCTTAGAAGACATATCTGCATTCCAAGTTTTAACCCATAAGGCTCTTCTAGCTAAAATAGCTAAAGACATATACCTGACATCAACCCTAATGATGTAAAAGATGGCATCACAAATAAAGTTATTAGCATGTTGAAGAAGATTAACAATGCTATGAGAATTATGATCTGTTACTTGTTGTGCTAAAGCCTCCAACCAAAAAGTTGAAGCTGCAGCAACATCCGCCAAAGATATAGCAGGCCTAAGAAGATTACCTGAACATAAATAAGCTTTTCTTAGAAAGGATTCAATTTTCCTATCTAAAAGATCCTTAAAGGAAGTACTATCTGCCGCAGGAATAGTAGTACGTTTAGCAAGAGTAGAGATAGCCCCATCAACCTTAGGGATTTTGTCCCAAAACTCTAATCTGTCAGAAGGCACAGGATATAATTTTTTAAACCATTTAGAAGGAGTAAATGAATTACCCAGATTATTCCATTCCCTGGAAATTACTTCAGAAATAGCATCAGGGACGGGAAAAAACTCCAGAATAACTACAGTTGATTTAAAAACCGTGTTTAAACGTTTAGATTTAGTAACAAGAGGACCAGATTCCTCTATCTCTAATGCAATTAAGACTTCTTTAAGTAAAGAACGAATAAATTCCATTTTAAATAAATATGAAGATTTATCAGTGTCAATCTCTGAAACAGAATCCTCTGAACCAGACAAATCATCATCAGAAACAGAATCAGAATGATGATGTTCGTTTAAAAATTCATCTGGAAAATGAGAAGTTTTAAAAGACCTTTTACGTTTACAGGAAGGAGGAATAACAGACATAGCCTTCCTAATAGATTTAGAAACAAAATCTCTTATATTAACAGGAACACCCTAAGTATTAGATGTTGATGGAACAGCAACAGGTAATGGAACATTACTAAAGGAAATGTTATCTGCATTAGCAAGTTTATCATGACATTCATCACAAACAACAGCCGGAGGAACAGTTACCACAAGCTTACAGCAAATACACTTAACTTTGGTAGATCCAGCATCAGGCAGCGATTTTCCAGAAGTAGCTTCTGATTCAGGGTCAATCTGAGACATCTTGCAATATGTAATAGAAAAAACAACAAATAAAGCAAAATTGATCAAATTCCTTAAATGACAGTTTCAGGAATGGGAAAAAATGCCAATGAACAAGCTTCTAGCAACCAGAAGCAAACAAACAACTAGACTTAAATAATGTGGAGACAATAATGACGCCCATATTTTTTAGCGCCAAAAAAGACGCCCACATTATTTGGCGCCTAAATGCTTTTGGCGCCAAAATGACGCCACATCCGGTGACGCTGACATTTTTGGCGCAAAAACGTCAAAAAACATGACGCAACTTCCAGCGACAAGTATGACGCCGGAAATGACAAAGAAAATTTTTTTGCGCCAAAAAAGTCTGCGCCAAAAATGACGCAATAAAATGAAGCATTTTCAGCCCCCGCGAGCCTAACAGCCCACAGGAAAAAAGTCAAATTTTTAAGGTAAGAAAAATTTAATAATTCATATGCATTATCCCAAATAATGAAACTGACTGTCTGAAATAAGGAATATCGAACATCCTGAATCAAGGCAAATAAATGTTTAAACACATATATTTAGAACTTTATATAAAAGTGCCCAACCATAGCTTAGAGTGTCACAAAAAATAAGACTTATTTACCCCAGGACACTCATCTACATATAGTAGAAAGCCAAACCAGTACTGAAACGAGAATCAGTAGAGGTAATGGTATATATAAGAGTATATCGTCGATCTGAAAAGGGAGGTAAGAGATGAATCTCTACGACCGATAACAGAGAACCTATGAAATAGACCCCGTAGAAGGAGATCATTGAATTCAAATAGGCAATACTCTCTTCAAATCCCTCTGACATTCACTGCACACTGAGAGGAAAACCGGGCTCCAGCCTGCTGCGAAGCGCATATCAACATAGAATCTAGCACAAACTTACTTCACCACCTCCAAGGGAGGCAAAGTTTGTAAAACTGATTTGTGGGTGTGGTGAGGGGTGTATTTATAGGCATTTTGAGGTTTGGGAAACTTTGCCCCTCTTGGTAGGAATGTATATCCCATACGTCACTAGCTCATGGACTCTTGCTAATTACATGAAAGAAACAGTACACTCCGGTACCATTTAAAAATAAACTTTTGATTGAAGTTAAAAAACTAACTATAATACACCACTCTCCTCTTACTACGTCCATCTTTGTTGAGAGTTGCAAGAGAATGACTGGATATGGCAGTGAGGGGAGGAGATATATAGCAGCTCTGCTGTAGGTGATCCTCTTGCAACTTCCTGTTGGGAAGGAGAATATCCCACAAGTAATGGATGATCCGTGGACTGGATACACTTAACACGAGAAATATATATAGTGGATGTCTAGCTGTCTGCGGCCGGGGGAGAATGGACATGCCTAGCCATTGTCTATTTCACAATTTCATGGGTGACAGGACCCTTAATGTTCCTTTAAGATAGCTTATACTATGAAGGGGCTATGATGTTAAGAAACTTGACCAGTCGATACTACCTTTGAGACCAGCTGTGGCAATAAAATGAGAATTAGCTAATAAAGAACTCCTCTTAACATGGTCTAGAGCCAACTCAGTCATTAACATTCAAACCACTTGCCATATATTAGAATGTTTATACTACAAAGTATGTCAAGGTCCATGTCTCACATCTTACAAATATTACATTATTTACATAAGACTTTCTCTATATATGCCAATTTATATACTCACATAATATCAGTCGCTAATTTTCTCACACTAGTACTAAGGTCCAAGAGTGGCCATTACAAATACTAATTTCCCTCACCATTCATCATTAGACCACTTGAGTCCAAGAGCGACTTGCTGAGTAATGTAGGGAATCCTAACCAGTATATAAAAATGAGGTTACATTTCTAATTGTCTGTGTTATATTACCCCTATCATATACTACCACTCACTATGTACACGTATATTGTAACGCTAGCTCTTTGTTTACTATACTTATTTTCAAGGTCCAAAAGAGACTGTATTCATCATTTTAGTTCCTCACTTTGTAATTTATATCCAACTGGTCCATGAGTGGCCCAGCGAGTAGTTAAAGGAACAAATCAAATAATTAAAGAGAGGATCCAATTCCTTATATTCAGTATGCCTACTATTGTTTTGACTATTGATCTCTTGTATAGCAATTGTTAATATTAAACAGAAAAGGAATACTCATATGTGTGCTAAGCTTTACTTACATCTTATTGGTTGTTATTGTATTATCATATTTGTACACTGGTTCTTTGCTGTTATAATTTCTGACAACCTCAACGGGATAACCGATCCCAACACACACAACTGCCTCCTTGAAAAGCAAGTTTAGGGCGTCTTACCACCTCCTGACCAAACGAGTCACAATGAAACCGCTCTCCCACAGGACTATTGCGTAGTGAATCTGGAAATGGCGCAAAAACGATGTCTACGGCGGGAAGCCTAGTTTTCCATACCACTATAGCCTGTATCAGAACAAAACCTGCAGTCTAAAGTAACCGCATAGTCCCCAAGGAGCAGCCTGTACGTCACAACTGGAGTGACTAGGTAACCAGCAAAGAATGCTGTTGCAGCTGTACCAAGGCCACAACGGAGCAATCAGAATAGCCGAAGCTTGCTCCTGCTTGATGCGGACCACTACACGAGGTAGAAGTGGCAACGGTGGAAATATGTACACTAGGTTGAACCCCCAAGGCATTGCTAAAGCAGCTATCAGCTCTGCCTGGGAATCCTTGGACCACGACCCGTATCTGGGTAGCTTGCAATTGAGTCTGGACGCCATGAGGTCTATATCTAATCTCTGCAAACACCTCGGGATGGAGAGACCATTCCCCCGGATGGAAGGATTGCCTGCTGAGGAAATCCGCTTCCTATGGTGGTTGATGTAAGCCACTGAGGTAATGTTGTCTGTCTGGAATCTGATGAAGTTGAACGACCACAGTAGAGGCCACACCTTCAGAGCACTGTAGGTCACTCGGAGCTCCAGAATATTGATCGGGAGGAGAGACTCCTCTCGAGGCCATTTTCCCTGTGCCATCCTGGCACCCCAAACAGCCCCCCATCCTGCCGGATTCGCGTACGGGGTCACAATCTCCCAGGACGGTCTCAGGAATGATGTCCCTTTGGACAGTTGTTCCGGACGGACCCACCAAGAGAGGGAGTACCTCATCCAATTGTCCAAAGAAATTTGTTGGGATAGGTCTGTATGATCGCCGTTCCCCTGTCTCAACATGCACAACTCAAGAGGTCTGAGGTGATACCGGGCGAATGGAATGACATTGATGCTGGACACCATGAGCATGATCACCTCCGTACTCTGAGCCACCGAGGGACTGAAGAAGGACCGAAGGGCAAGACAGGTGGACACAATCTTTCTGCGTCGCTGATCTGTGAGAAATATCCTCATGGATATAGAATCTATTAACGTTCCCAGGAACTCCACCCTGTTGCTGGGAATCAAGGAGCTCTTTCCGGAGTTTATCTTCCAACCGTGGGATTGGAGAAAAAGAAGAAGAGCCCTTGAGTGATCCTCTGCAAACTGAACGATAGCGCCTGGACTAGGATGTCGTCCAGATAGGGTGCCACAGCAATGCCTCTGGATCTGGCAACTGCAAGTAGTGCCCCCAGAACCTTTGTGAAGACTCTCTGGGTCGTCGCTAGACGGAAGGGAAGGGCCACAAACTGGAATTGTTGGTCCAGGAATGCAAATCTCAGGAACCTGAAGTGGTCCCTGTGGATTGGCACATGAAGGTAGGCATCCTTTAAGTCTATTGTCGTCATGAACTGACCCTCTTGAACTAGGGGCAGAATAGATCTGATCGTTTTCATTTTGAATGATGGAACAGCTAGAAATTTGTTTAAACATTTTAGGTCCAGAATCAGGCGGAACGTGCCCTCTTTCTGCTGGGGGTACTGGTACAATTACTCTGAGGGAAGAGAGATCCCTCACACATTCTAGAAAGACAGGTTTGACAGGAGGAATCTGCCCCTGGGCGGATGAGATCTGAACCCTATCCTGTATCCTTGGCGATAACCTCCAGAACCCAAGGGTCCTGAATATCCTGCAACCAGGCTTCTGAGGAGAGATAATCTGCCCCCTACTTGATCCGGAGACCGGTCGGGGGACGCCCCATCATGCCGACTGTTTCGGCAGGCTTCTTGTTCTGCTTGGACTTATTCCAAGACTGAGCTGGTTTCCAAGTGCCCTTGAACTGATACGCTTTCATGGCGGGCTGTTGGCGTTGGGCCTTGTCCGTACGAAAGGGAGGAAAAGTAGATCCTTTAGGCTTAACCTTCTTATCCTGCAGTAGAAAAGCGCCCTTGCCTCCCGTAACCGTGGATATGATCGAGTCCAATCCAGGACCGAACAGGATCTTTCCCTGAAATGGAAGCGATAGCAGTCTAGACTTAGACCACGACTTTAGCCAGAGAGCCCTGCGGGCTAATACTGAATAACATGACACCTTAGCGTTCAGAATTAGCGACCCTTAAGTCCTTAATTCTCTCCTGTATCTCGTCGAGGGAAGTCTCCCTCTCAACCATGTCAGACAGAGCATCGCACCAATATGTTGCAGCTACCGCCACTGCCGGCTGAAAAACAAACCCTGTATGTTAAAACATTTTTCTTAACATGTTCTCTTAACTTTTTATCCATGGGCTCTTTAAACGATGAACTATCCTCAAGAGGAATTGTCGTCCGCTTCGCGAGCATAGAGATAGCACCATCCACCTTAGGGACAGTCCCCCATAGCTTGAGCTGAGAGTCTGCGACAGGGAACAGCCTCTTAAAAGATGAAGGGGAAAAGTTAGAACCTAATCTCTCCCATTCATTCTTAATAATGTTTGCCATCTTAACAGGAACTGGAAAGGTCTGAGGCACCACCCTGTCCTCATATACTTTATCAAGCTAAGGAATCGAAGGTTCCTCCGGTAGTTTCGGTTCCGAACCTCGAGGGTAGCAAGCACTTGCTTCAGCAAAAAGAGCAAATTTTCCATCCTGAACCTAAAATCAGGCTCCTCTGTTATTGCATCGCTGATCTGTGATGAAGGGCAAAGAATGACTGAGGGATGAGGGAGGTGGGGGAGGTATTTAAGCCTTTGGCTGGGGTGTCTTTGCCTCCTCCTGGTGGCCAGGTTCTTTATTCCCACAAGTAATGAATGAAGCCGTGGACTCTGCTCCCCTTTAGATGGAAATTAAGCACATTTGAAAATAGAAGTGAAATAAAAGTGTATTAAAATGACATGCTCTGGTGGGAGTCTGGGAGAAATTTTGATTTTTTCTTTCTTTATTTTTTGGTTCTAATTAAAATTATCAAATAGGATATAAAGTTATAAATACAATTTGCATATTATTTTTTTAGGTTTAAAATTGGTGCTGCTTAAACAAATGAAGAAGTTTTTGTTGCCTGTGATGTAGGAACTGTACGCCCTGCGTGGAGGAAATTCCTGTATTGTATAATTTGACTATGACTGCCGCTATGGCAGGATAACTTCTGTTTGGTAATTATTACCTTTACATTTCTGTGTTTCTTGTTTGATATAAATAAAAGCTTTAAAAAAAAAATACATGCACTGAATCGTGCAAGTTTAATTTTGACTTTCCAATACCTTTAAAAACAAAGCACCATGAGTTGTACAGATTTCCAGAAGTCAAAAGGTACAAAACCAGATGGCCAAGAATAGAAATTAAAACTATTTAATTCTTAAACACTCTCAAAAAGTGCAGCTCTATCATACAAACACGCTCACCTGGACACTCACAGCCTCCACCCTTGGCACGGTTGGCCACTGCAGCAGCATAGGATCGAGCATCAAGGATCAACAGCTTCTGTGGCTGGACTGAAGGGCTCTCAGATGGGGGGCTGTTGGAAAGGGAAGAGTCTAGAAGGAAAAGAAGTTGTAAAATTTTAGTGGTAAAAAAGAAAAAAGAAAAACACTATAGTCAACTTCTGTTTAATGTTATTAGGCATTAGTGAACAACCACCATGGATATGCTACTTTAAAGTGATAATTAACTGTAGTAAAATAAAAGGTACATACATGATTTTTAATTGAACATGCGCTAAAATGGCTCTTACTACTAACATAACTCCCTTAAGCAGCCCTCTGCAAAGCTGTGGTAGCCATACGCCACTGAAAGGTTTAATAAGAACAAAACAAAAAAAACTAGGAACAAAAAAAAAAAAAAAAAAAAAAAAGGAGGATACAGATGCAGGTGATTTCTCCAAAAACACTTTATAACAAAAAAATCAGAGGAAATTAGAGAGCACAGATTGTAGACTGCACTAGTTTTCTTTATTGGAACTGTGCTTTCTAATTTCCACTGAAAGGTTTAATGCCATATGGCTAGCACAAATAACTACTGGAAATTAGGTGAAAAAGTCACCTTGAGAAAAAAAAACTAGCTTTGCAGAGGGCGGCCAGAGGGGTTTATGTTAGTAGAAAAAGCAAGAAAATAAAGGTACATTTTAGCAAATGTTTAATTAAGCATCATGAATGAACATACCTTTATTTTACTCCTTACATACAGACTTGCAGTTTATCACCACTTAGCATACATTGTTGTTTACTTACTAGGCATATACAGTATCCCACAAAAGTGAGTAAACCCATCAATTTTTTAAAAAAAATTTTTTTTATCTTTTCATGTGACATCACTGAAGAAATGACACTTTGCTACAATGTAAAGTAGTGAGTGTGCAGCCTGTATAAAAGTGTAAATTTGCTGTCCCCTCAAAATA
This sequence comes from Bombina bombina, assembly GCF_027579735.1. Classification (NCBI taxonomy): domain Eukaryota; kingdom Metazoa; phylum Chordata; class Amphibia; order Anura; family Bombinatoridae; genus Bombina; species Bombina bombina. Next base: position 488,218,741 of record NC_069500.1, on the reverse strand, counting down.
ACTCAACACACAGCCATTAATGTCTAAACAGTTGGCAACAAAAGTGATTGGACACAATTAGCCATTTTCCCTTCCCGGTGTCATGTGACTCATTAGTGTTACCAGGTCTCAGGTGCAAATGGGAAGTAGGTGTGTTAAAATTAGTGTTATCGCTCTCACACTCTCTCCTACTAGTTACTGGAAGTTCAACATGGCACCTCATGGCGAAGAACTCTCTGAGGATCTGAAAAAAAGAATTGTTGCTCTAGAGCACGATGGCCTAGGCTATAAGAAGATTGTCAAGACCCTGAGCTGCAGCACGATGGGCAAGACCATACAGCGGTTTCACAGGACAGGTTTCACTCAGAACAGGCCTCTCCATGATCGACAAAAGAAGTTGTGTGCACGTGCTCAGCGTCATATCCAGAGGTTGTCTTTGGGAAATAGACGTATGAGTGCTGCCAGCATTGCAGTTGAAGGGGTGGGGGGTCAGCCTGTCAGTGCTCAGACCATACGCCGCACACTGCATCAAATTGGTCTGCATGGCTGTCTAGCCTCTTCTAAAGATGATGCACAAGAAAGCTGCAAACAGCTTGCTGAAGACAAGCAGACTAAGGACATGGATTACTGGAACCATGTCCTGTGGTCCAATGAGACCAAGATAAACTTATTTGATTCAGATGGTGTCAAGCGTGTGTGGCGACAACCAGGTGAGGAGTACAAAGACAAGTGTGTCTTGCCTACAGTCAAGCATGGTGGTGGGAGTGTGTCATGGTCTGGGCCTGCATGAGTGTTGCCGGCACTGGGGAGCTACAGTTCATTGAGGGAACCATGAATGCCAACATGTACTGTGACATACTGAAGCAGAGCATGATCCCCTCCCTTCGGAGACTGGGTCGCAGGGCAGTATTCCAACATAACGACCCCAAACACACCTCCAAGACGACCACTGCCTTGCTAAAGAAGCTAAGGGTAAAGGTGATGGACTGGCCAAGCATGTCTCCAGACCGAAACCCTATTGAGCATCTGTGGGGCATCCTCAAACGGAAGGTGGGGGAGAGCAAGGTCGCTTACATCCACCAGCTCTGTGATGTCATCATGGAGGAGTGGAAGAGGACTCTAGTGGCAACCTGTGAAGCTCTGGTGAACTTCATGCCCAAAAGGGTTAAGGCAGTGCTGGAAAGTAATGGTGGCCACACAAAATATTGACACTTTGGGCTCAATTTGGACACTTCCACTTAGGGGTGTACTCACTTTTGTTGCCAACTGTTTAGACATTAATGGCTGTGTGTTTTGAGTTATTTTGAGGGGACAGCAAATTTACATTGTTATACAGGCTGTACACTCACTACTTTACATTGTAGCAAAGTGTCATTTCTTCAGTGTTGTCACATAAAAAGATATAATAAAATATTTACAAAAATGTGAGGGGTGTACTCACTTTTGTGGGATACTGTAGGTATAGTATAGGAAAGTTAAATGGACAGTAAAAAAGTAAAACTAATTGGACAAAGCATAAGATTTTAAACAACATTCCAATTTTGGCAACATGGTTTATAGCAATGTTATAAACACAACATATGCATAAAGTGCTACACTAACATAACATTGTTGCAAACACTGCTGGCAGATGGGTAATGACACGTACATGCTCCTGAGTTTACCTAAAATTACTTTTCAACAAAGAATATTTATAAGTAAATTGGAAAGTTGAATAAAATTGCATGCTCTACCTGAATCAAGGACATTTAATTTTGACTTTACTGTCCCTTTAATGTTAATTTAATATAAATATGCAAACATATTACATCTACATTATTTATTTGCAGCTTGACTTTGAGGAATATCTATAAGAAATCAAGACATATAAATAAGCTACCAGCCAGCAAAGTGTACACAAAATCTTAGATGCCTACCAAAATCCACAACTGTAAGTAGTCCTCCATTAGCATGGTTGAGTGTACAATTGCCATTGACTAATTTACCAGGGCTCATCCTACTGCGGTCTGTGGCACATGCCCTGGCCACAGACTTAACAAGATGTTCATCCTCTGAGTTCCTCCAGCCCCACCAGCTGACCTCAGGCTGGCCACATCGAGAGATAACAGCTCCATTACTCTGGTGCCTGTTGATATGAATAAATAAGTATGTATGTATTAGGTTTGTTATGTGCTAATTCATCTAAACCTGACAGTTAAATTGTTGACATTTAGGTAAGGCTACCTTTAAAATACCTTCATGCTATTTGAATGGTTAAAGGAGACAACAGTGACTACCTTTAACCTATTCAACACACCTAGAATCTAGGTTTCAAAATTGCTTGGGGCATCACAGCAAGAAAATCAGGATTTTACTCTTAAATAAATTTCTTCATGGCTTGAGTGACCGCACAATAAGCTGGAGAGGGATTATTACCATGTTGTTAATATTAAGACATAACAGGGAGAAGAGTGACATGATTCAGAAAAAACTGGGGGTGGCAGTTAGGGGAGGAGCTATATAGACAGCTCTGCTGTGGGTGTCCTGTTGGGAAGAAGAATATCCCACAAGTAATGGATGAACCAGTGGACTGGATACACCTTTACAAGAGAAAAAGCGTGCAACAACTTTCCAGTTTACTTCTGTTATCAAAATTACGCAAAATCCTTTTATATACACACTTTGAGGCACCAGCTCCGACTGAGGATTTGCAAGAGTTCACAGTATATACATATATGTTTAGTAATTGGCTGATGACTGCCACATGATATGGGGGAGAAAAAAAATCAAAGTAATTTTGAAATATATAAAATTTATGCTTACCTGATTAATTTCCTTCTTGGTAGTGAGAGACCAAGAAAACATTCATAAACTGTGGGAATACTTCACCTGGCAACCAGAAAGAGGCAAATGCACCCCAAACAGAACATTGAAGTATCCCTCCCACTAGTTCGAACCGAGGATAAGGAAAACTAGAGAGACAAGGGGTACAGAGGTGCCAAGACTACTGCCAGCGGGTTCAAGGACTCTCACTGCCAAGAAGGAAATAAATCTATCAGGTAATCATAAAAACAGAATTTATGTTTACCTGATAAATTACTTTCTCCAACGGTGTGTCCGGTCCACGGCGTCATCCTTACTTGTGGGATATTCTCTTCCCCAACAGGAAATGGCAAAGAGCCCAGCAAAGCTGGTCACATGATCCCTCCTAGGCTCCGCCTTCCCCAGTCATTCGACCGACGTAAAGGAGGAATATTTGCATAGGAGAAATCATATGATACCGTGGTGACTGTAGTTAGAGAAAATAAATCATCAGACCTGATTAAAAAACCAGGGCGGGCCGTGGACCGGACACACCGTTGGAGAAAGTAATTTATCAGGTAAACATAAATTCTGTTTTCTCCAACATAGGTGTGTCCGGTCCACGGCGCCATCCTTACTTGTGGGAACCAATACCAAAGCTTTAGGACACGGATGATGGGAGGGAGCAAATCAGGTCACCTAGATGGAAGGCACCACGGCTTGCAAAACCTTTCTCCCAAAAATAGCCTCAGAAGAAGCAAAAGTATCAAATTTGTAAAATTTGGTAAAAGTGTGCAGTGAAGACCAAGTCGCTGCCTTACATATCTGATCAACAGAAGCCTCGTTCTTGAAGGCCCATGTGGAAGCCACAGCCCTAGTGGAATGAGCTGTGATTCTTTCAGGAGGCTGCCGTCCGGCAGTCTCATAAGCCAATCTGATGATGCTTTTAAGCCAAAAAGAGAGAGAGGTAGAAGTTGCTTTTTGACCACTCCTTTTACCAGAATAAACAACAAACAAGGAAGATGTTTGTCTGAAATCCTTTGTAGCCTCTAAATAGAATTTTAGAGCACAAACTACATCCAAATTGTGCAACAAACGTTCCTTCTTTGAAACTGGATTCGGACACAAAGAAGGCACGACTATCTCCTGGTTAATATTTTTGTTAGAAACAACTTTCGGAAGAAAACCAGGTTTAGTACGCAAAACCACCTTATCTGCATGGAACACCAGATAAGGAGGAGAACACTGCAGAGCAGATAACTCTGAAACTCTTCTAGCAGAAGAAATTGCAACCAAAAACAAAACTTTCCAAGATAATAACTTGATATCAACGGAATGTAGGGGTTCAAACGGAACCCCCTGAAGAACTGAAAGAACTAAATTGAGACTCCAAGGAGGAGTCAAAGGTTTGTAAACAGGCTTGATTCTAACCAGAGCCTGAACAAAAGCTTGAACATCTGGCACAGCCGCCAGCTTTTTGCGAAGTAAAACAGATAAAGCAGAAATCTGTCCCTTCAAAGAACTTGCAGATAATCCTTTCTCCAAACCTTCTTGAAGAAAGGATAGAATCTTAGGAATTTTTATCTTGTTCCATGGGAATCCTTTAGATTCACACCAACAGATATATTTTTTCCATATTTTATGGTAGATTTTTCTAGTTACAGGCTTTCTGGCCTGAACAAGAGTATCAATGACAGAATCTGAGAACCCTCGCTTTGATAAAATCAAGCGTTCAATCTCCAAGCAGTCAGTTGGAGTGAGGCCAGATTCGGATGTTCGAACGGACCTTGAACAAGAAGGTCCTGTCTCAAAGGTAGCTTCCATGGTGGAGCCGATGACATATTCACCAGATCTGCATACCAAGTCCTGCGTGGCCACGCAGGAGCTATCAAGATCACCGATACCCTCTCCTGTTTGATCCTGGCTACCAGCCTGGGAATGAGAGGAAACGGTGGGAACACATAAGCTAGTTTGAAGCTCCAAGGTGCTACTAGTGCATCCACTAGAGTCGCCTTGGGATCCCTGGATCTGGACCCGTAGCAAGGAACCTTGAAGTTCTGACGAGACGCCATCAGATCCATGTCTGGAATGCCCCACAATTGAATAATTTGGGCAAAGATTTCCGGATGGAGTTCCCACTCCCCCGGATGAAATGTCTGACGACTCAGAAAATCCGCTTCCCAATTTTCCACTCCTGGGATGTGGATTGCAGACAAGTGGCAGGAGTGAGTCTCCGCCCATTGAATTATTTTGGTCACTTCTTCCATCGCCAGGGAACTCCTTGTTCCCCCCTGATGGTTGATATACGCAACAGTCGTCATGTTGTCTGATTGAAACCGTATGAATTTGGCCTTTGCTAGCTGAGGCCAAGCCTTGAGAGCATTGAATATCGCTCTCAGTTCCAGAATATTTATCGGGAGAAGAGATTCTTCCCGAGACCAAAGACCCTGAGCTTTCAGGGGTTCCCAGACCGCGCCCCAGCCCACCAGACTGGCGTCGGTCGTGACAATGACCCACTCTGGTCTGCGGAAGCTCATCCCTTGTGACAGGTTGTCCAGGGTCAGCCACCAACGGAGTGAATCTCTGGTCCTCTGATCTACTTGTATCGTCGGGGACAAGTCTGTATAATCCCCATTCCACTGACTGAGCATGCACAGTTGTAATGGTCTTAGATGAATTCGCGCAAAAGGAACTATGTCCATTGCCGCGACCATCAAACCTATTACTTCCATGCACTGCGATATGGAAGGAAGAAGAACAGAATGAAGTACTTGACAAGAGCTTAGAAGTTTTGATTTTCTGGCCTCTGTCAGAAAAATCCTCATTTCTAAGGAGTCTATTATTGTTCCCAAGAAGGGAACTCTTGTTGACGGAGATAGAGAACTTTTTTCTACGTTCACTTTCCACCCGTGAGATCTGAGAAAGGCCAGGACAATGTCCGTATGAGCCTTTGCTTGTGGTAGAGACGACGCTTGAATCAGTATGTCGTCCAAGTAAGGTACTACTGCAATGCCCCTTGGTCTTAGCACCGCTAGAAGGGACCCTAGTACCTTTGTGAAAATTCTTGGAGAAGTGGCTAATCCGAATTGAAGTGCCACAAACTGGTAATGCTTGTCCAGAAAGGCGAACCTTAGGAACCGATGATGTTCCTTGCGGATAGGAATATGTAGATACGCATCCTTTAAATCCACCGTGGTCATGAATTGACCTTCCTGGATGGTAGGAAGAATTGTCCGAATGGTTTCCATTTTGAACGATGGAACCTTGAGAAATTTGTTTAGGATCTTGAGATCTAAGATTGGTCTGAATGTTCCCTCTTTTTTGGGAACTATGAACAGATTGGAGTAGAATCCCATCCCTTGTTCTCCTAATGGAACCGGATGAATCACTCCCATTTTTAACAGGTCTTCTACACAATGTAAGAATGCCTGTCTTTTTATGTGGTCTGAAGACAATTGAGACCTGTGGAACCTCCCCCTTGGGGGTAGCTCCTTGAATTCCAGAAGATAACCTTGGGAGACTATTTCTAGCGCCCAAGGATCCAGAACATCTCTTGCCCAAGCCTGAGCGAAGAGAGAAAGTCTGCCCCCCACCAGATCCGGTCCCGGATCGGGGGCCAACATCTCATGCTGTCTTGGTAGCAGTGGCAGGTTTCTTGGCCTGCTTACCTTTGTTCCAGCCTTGCATTGGCCTCCAGGCTGGCTTGGTTTGAGAAGTATTACCCTCTTGCTTAGAGGATGTAGTTTGGTTTATTTTTAGCCTTAAAAGACCTATCCTGAGGAAGGGCGTGGCCCTTACCCCCAGTGATATCTGAAATAATCTCTTTCAAGTCAGGGCCAAACAGCGTTTTCCCCTTGAAAGGTATGTTAAGCAATTTGTTCTTGGAAGACGCATCCGCTGACCAAGATTTTAGCCAAAGCGCTCTGCGCGCCACAATAGCAAACCCTGAATTTTTCGCCGCTAATCTAGCTAATTGCAAAGTGGCGTCTAAAGTAAAAGAGTTAGCCAATTTAAGAGCGTGAACTCTGTCCATAATCTCCTCATAAGAAGAATCTTTATCGAGCGACTTTTCTAGTTCATCGAACCAGAAACACGCTGCTGTAGTGACAGGAACAATGCATGAAATTGGTTGTAGAAGGTAACCTTGCTGAACAAACATCTTTTTAAGCAAACCCTCTAATTTTTTATCCATAGGATCTTTGAAAGCACAACTATCTTCTATAGGGATAGTAGTGCGTTTGTTTAGAGTAGAGACCGCCCCCTCGACCTTGGGGACTGTCTGCCATAAGTCCTTTCTGGGGTCGACCATAGGAAACAATTTCTTAAATATAGGGGGAGGGACAAAAGGTATGCCGGGCCTTTCCCATTCTTTGTTTACAATGTCCGCCACCCGCTTGGGTATAGGAAAAGCTTCGGGGGGCCCCGGGACCTCTAGGAACTTGTCCATCTTACATAATTTCTCTGGAATGACCAAATTGTCACAATCATCCAGAGTAGACAACACCTCCTTAAGCAGAGCGCGGAGATGTTCCAATTTAAATTTGAATGTAATCACATCAGGTTCAGCTTGTTGAGAAATTTTCCCTGAATCTGAAATTTCTCCCTCAGACAAAACCTCCCTGGCCCCCTCAGACTGGTGTAGGGGCATGTCAGAACCATTATCATCAGCGTCCTCATGCTCTTCAGTATTTTCTAAAACAGAGCAGTCGCGCTTTCGCTGATAAGTGGGCATTTTGGCTAAAATGTTTTTGATAGAATTATCCATTACAGCCGTTAATTGTTGCATAGTAAGGAGTATTGGCGCACTAGATGTACTAGGGGCCTCCTGTGTGAGCAAGACTGGCGTAGACGAAGGAGGGGATGATGCAGTACCATGCTTACTCCCCTCACTTGAGGAATCATCTTGGGCATCATTTTCTCTAAATTGTTTGTCACATACATCACATCTATTTAAATGAGAAGGAACCTTGGCTTCCTCACATACAGAACATAGTCTATCTGATAGTTCAGACATGTTAAACAGGCATAAACTTGATAACAAAGTACAAAAAACGTTTTAAAATAAAACCGTTACTGTCACTTTAAATTTTAAACTGAACACACTTTATTACTGAATATGTGAAAAAGTATGAAGGAATTGTTCAAAATTCACCAAAATTTCACCACAGTGTCTTAAAGCCTTAAAAGTATTGCACACCAAATTTGAAAGCTTTAACTTTTAAAATAACGGAACCGGAGCCGTTTTTATATTTAACCCCTATACAGTCCCTGGTATCTGCTTTGCTGAGACCCAACCAAGCCCAGAGGGGAATACGACACCAAATGACGCCTTCAGTAAGCCTTTTCTATGTATCTGAGCTCCTCACACATGCATCTGCATGCCTTGCTTCCCAAAAACAACTGCGCATTAGTGGCGCGAAAATGAGGCTCTGCCTATGATTAGAGAAGGCCCCCAGTGAAAAAGGTGTCCAATACAGTGCCTGCCGTTTCTTTAACATAATTCCCAAGAATAAAATAACTCCTCAAAGCTATAAACTATTAAAAATGCTTATAAATCAATCGTTTTAGCCCAGAAAAATGTCTACCAGTCTTTAAAGCCCTTTATTCTTATTTAATAAAAATGACTTACCGGATCCCATAGGGAAAATGACAGCTTCCAGCATTACCAAGTCTTGTTAGAAATGTGTCATACCTCAAGCAGCAAAAGTCTGCTCACTGTTTCCCCCAACTGAAGTTAATTCCTCTCAACAGTCCTGTGTGGAAACAGCCATCGATTTTAGTAACGGTTGCTAAAATCATTTTCCTCTTACAAACAGAAATCTTCATCTCTTTTCTGTTTCAGAGTAAATAGTACATACCAGCACTATTTTAAAATAAACTTTTGATTGAAGAATAAAAACTACATTTAAACACCAAAAAACTCTGAGCCATCTCCGTGGAGATGTTGCCTGTGCAACGGCAAAGAGAATGACTGGGGAAGGCGGAGCCTAGGAGGGATCATGTGACCAGCTTTGCTGGGCTCTTTGCCATTTCCTGTTGGGGAAGAGAATATCCCACAAGTAAGGATGACGCCGTGGACCGGACACACCTATGTTGGAGAAATATATTTCCTTCTAATGGCAGTGAGACTCCACGAAAACATTCATAACTTGTGGGAAATCTATACCCAAGCTGTGGAGTACACAAACGTTTGGGAGGGAAGCAGGGAAGGCAGTCCTAATTACTAGGCACAAACGCATGAAGAACTCTTCTCCCAAAGGATGCTTTTGCTGAGGCAAAAACATAAAAACTGTACAATTTTGTGAAAGTGTGTACAGGAAGACCATGTAGCAGCCATGCAAATCTGTTAAACTGATGGCCCAAGAAGCCCTCCAGACCTTATAATAAATTTGTCTGGTAACAGGCTTGCGTGCCTGAATGAAAGTATCAATCACCGTCTCAGAGAATTCACTGAGACAGGACTAACCATTCAATCTCCAGGCAGTCAGCTGCAGAGTATCTAGATTTTGATAGAAGAGTAGACTCTGCTCTAGAAGATCCAGTCTCAGAGGCAACCACCATGAAAGAGCAGATGATATGCTCTCTAGGTCTGCCACGCAGGAGCTATAAGAATAGCTGAAATTCCCTCCTGTTTGATCCAAGCTACCACTCGGGGCAATAGAACAATTGGAGGAAATAGATACACTAGATTGTAGTGCCAGGGAACTGCCAGAGCATCAAGCTGTTAAACCTAAGGGTCTCTTGATAGTTTGTTAGTAGTAGTTTGGCATTGAAACAAGAAGCCATCAGATCTATCTCCAGCCACTCCCACATTCAGGTGATCTCACAGAACTCCTCCTGATTTAGGGACCATTCCCCAGAGTGGAGAAAGTCTGTCTGCTCAAGAAATCCGCTTTCCAGTTCTCAACACCTAGAATGTGGATGGTTGATATCGGACAGTGGTATGTCTCTGCCCATTAAAGAATGCAGGACACCTCCTGCATTGACAGGTAATGGTGATGTTGTCTATATGGAACGGGCGGATCGAAGCTGAGGCCACGATAGAGCATTGAAGATAGCCCTCAGCTCCAGAATGTTGATAGGAAGAGACGCTTCCTTGGGGCCCAGGTTACCTGAGCTCTCAGAGAACCCCACACAGCACCCCATCCTGACAAGCTTGCATCTGTGGTAATAATCAACCAGGATGGGCATAGGAAACGCATACCCTGAAGAACGGGATTCTGTGACTGCCACCAATCGAGACTCTTATCTGTGGATACAGAGATATTAACTGAGACAGGTCCGAAAGGTCCAATTCCACTGTCTGAGCATACACAACTGTAGAGGTCTCAGATGAAAGCAAGCAAACTGAATACTGTCCGAAGCCGCAAACATAAGTCCTACCACCTCCATGCATTGGTCCACCAAAGGACGAGTTGTGGATTGGAGCAGGTTGCAGGCCATCCGAAGTTTCTCCCTGCACTGATCTTTGAGCTGTATGTGCATGCTGACGGAATCTATAAAGATCCCCATGAAATGCACCCTCGTGATTGGAACGAGATAATTCTTTTCCAAAATGACCTTCCAGCCATGCGTCCGAAGATACCAGAGTAACTTCTCTGTGTGAGTTCTTGCTAAAAGTAAAGATGGTGCCTGGACCAAGATATAGTCCAAGTAAGGAGCTACAAGCCAGCAGAGCCACCAGTTCATTGGTGCCGTAGACCAAATTGGAGAGCTATGAACTGTTTAGGAAGGCAAACCCAAAGATATAGATGGTGATCTCTATGGATTGGAATATAAAGTTGCACATCCTTCAGGTCTATGGTAGCCATGAATTGACCCTCCAGAACAAGAGGGAGAATGGATCTTATGGTCTCCATTTTGAAGGAGGGTAAACCTTATGAACTTGTTGAGATACTTTAAGTCCAGAATAGGATGAAATGTGCCCTTCTTGGGGACGACGATGAGGTTTGAGTAAAACGCTCTTCCCTTATCTGACTGAGGTACCTAAGTCACCACACCCATGGCTACTAGATCGTCAGCACAGTTTAAAAATGCTGACCATTTTTCCAGTTTCCCTGAGATCCTCAATAGAGGGAATCTGTCCCGCGGCGATGAGATAGAAAACCTATATAGTATCTCTGAGAGATGATGTCCAGCACCAAAGGTCCTGGACATAATGGGCCCAAACCTTTTGAAACAGAGTCTGCCCCCCTTGTGACCTGAGCCCATTTATGCTGAATTACTGTCTGTGGCTGGTTCCTTGGGTTGCTTGTTCTTAGCCCACCCCTGGGTGAGCTCCACATTAGGCGCAGCCGCTCGCCTCGGATTCCTGTTCTGACGAAAGGAGCAAAAACATCACACAGCACACCCCTTGGTCTTAGGTTTTTTTTTATCTTGGGGTAGAAAGGCACCTTTTCCTCCCGTGACAGCTGAACGAATAGAATCCAAGCCCGGTCCAAAAAGGGATTTACCCTTGAAAGTCAACGAAAACATTCTGGACTTAGAGACGATGTCCACTGACCAAGACTTGAGCCATAGAGCCCTTCTCGCCAGCACAGCAAAGCTAGAGTTCTTAGAACTAATGCGGACAATCTGGATGATGGCATCACATATAAATGCGTTCACTGTTTTTAAAGCCTGTATTATCTCTTGGATCGCCTCCATGGGCAATTTTACTGTAACTAAGTCCAACACACACCAGAATTGTGTGGCTCCAGCAACAGCAGTAATGCCTACCAACTGAAGGAAGACCTTCCTTGGATATCCCTCTAGCTTTCTATCCAGAGGGTCTCAGAAAGATGTGCTATCCTCCAGAGAGATAGTAGTGCATTTAGCCAGAGTGGCAATGGCGTCGTTAACCGTGGGCACAGTATTCCATGCTTCCATATAAACAGCTGGCACAGGAACGATCTTCCTAAAAGTCGCAGAGGGAGAAAAAGGTACACCTGGTTTCTCCCATTCTTTACAGTCGGAGAAATCAGTTTGAGTATCAGGGTTGCAGAGAATTGCATGTGTCAAATTTGGAGTTGCTGTTTGCGGTATATCCGTACAGCCTGAGATCTGCGAGTTCGCAGAACGGCCAGGAGTAGACTGGCATTGCGGGGACAGTTGACAGACATGAGCTGCATAGCTGTGCTGAAGGGCACACTGTGTGCATCCTGCAAAGCATACCCTTAATGATATAAATGGATAAACCTTTGTGAGCCCAAGCATTATAGCCACAAATCTGCTGCACCGCAATGCTCTGTTTAGAGAATCTTACCAACCTCTGCGACAGGTTGGACCTCGCTGCTGCCACTCCACTCTAGGTCTGTTGCGCAGTTAGCTCTGGTGGAAATTATGCAAAAGTGCTACCTGCTGCAGGAATTAGTCACATACACTGCAGCAGGCCTGCAGCGTAATTTTGGTGTATCAACAATAGCGCCATGATGCACAAACCTCCAGCTCTGATATTAGATAACAGGGTGGTGCCTTCATGCCTTAGGGGTTTAAGGTTCTGTGACAGTGGTGTGCACAGGGTCCACACGGCAAGTCCAGTCGGAGGACCCTACGCCGCGGTTGAGCAGGCCGTTCCCCACATCTACTGACCTCTGTCTGGAGGTCCTTATATATGTACAAGGTTGGTCTACAAGGGTATTCAAGTTAGAGCTATAAACTAATAATGGCAATCAGAGTGAAAATAAACAAGTCATAGCAACCTGTTTGCATATAATCTTTACTATTAGGCAACTTGCCATGAGAGGGGGACACTGTACAATACAGACTAACCCATATTCTATACCAGAAACATTAGTGTGATTTACACTGCCTTTCCCGACAGGGTATCTAGTATATAGTAACTGGAGGAGGCATGGGAAATTCCCAGTGACAACCAGAACTAGCATATACCAAGATTCTTCCTAGAGAATTACATGGATTAATCTCTCCCCAGCTTTCTTTTGCAGGATTACTATCCATATGAGAGAATAAAATCCTAATCTTCATGATCAAATTGCATCTTCAGCAGAGCATCTCTCTCTGCCTACCTCTATGACACGAGGCAAATAACTACTGGGAGGGTAGAGGAAGTGGGAGGGATACTTAAATGTTCTGTTTGGGGTGTATTTGCCTCCTTTAAAGTAAATGTAAATTTTGATGCTAAAGTGCCCGGTTTTTAAAACTGATTAAAAACAGGGGCACTTTAATTCATCAATATTTTCATTTCACTCCTGTTGTGAAAATAAACTTACTTTTTAATCTTCACAGCAGCTCCAGCTTCCTCCACCTGTTTCAAAGCCTCTTCCTGGGTCTAAAATGAGGTATCTGGCTTCCTCCAATCACAGCAGTGAATCAGACACTGAATCCCCCGGGGGGGAATCTGTGATTGGAGGATGACCTATCAATCATTTCTGACATCAGAAATGGCTTGTGAGACCGGAGGAAGCAGCAGCTGCTGTGAAGTTTAAAAGGTAAGTTTTTTGTCACAACAGGAGTGAAATGTAAATTTTGATGAATTAAAGTGCCCCTGTTTTTAATCAAAGTTTTAAAAACCGGGCACTTAAACATCAAAATTTACATTCACTTTAAGTGGCCAGGTGAAGTATTCCCACAGGTTATGAATGTTTTTGTTGACTCTCACTGTCATTAGAAGGAAAAATCTACTGCTCATTTGAATTTTAAAAGGGTTATAATAGCATTATCTTATAATGCATTTGTTGAATATGCAATTTTACGGTATTTAGTGGTCATTTAAAACCAGATATTCATCCTTCTCCAAAAGTGGTGACTCTAGGAACAATATATAGGGGGGGCACATAAGATACCACAGTCAAAACTGGGGGACACTACTAATTTTCACCACTAAATCATACCACTGGAAAAAAAAATACATATATACACATACATATATATATATACATACACACACACACACATAGATATAAGATCCAAAATACCAGAATAATGTGGTATGCAATTATACCTTTATTAACTAACCTAATACTTAAACGACAAGCTTTCAAGAGTTTTCCTGTCTTCCTCAGGTATTTAATCAGAACTGAGAAAGAGAGGTAAACTCTCAAAAGCTTTTCTTTATAGTTTAAAGCAATTTCAGCAAACACCAGGGTTCTGTAAATAGTTCCCTATGTTAAATATGTCACTAATGAAGACCAATAAACAGACCCTGAGTGTTTGTTGGTGGGTGGGTGCAACTATCTAATACCAAGTACCATGTACCAATTTTACACAGCTAGCCACTTCCTGATACAATATGAAAAATAGACACACACACACGAACAAACAATCTGGCACAAACACACACTCAGGCACACAAATGGGCACATTCATACACACAGACAGGTACATTCAGAGACACACACACATTCAACAAACACAGACAGGCACACTCAAAGACACACTCAAACAAATACACACTCAGGGACACCCATTCAGGCACACTCAAACACACACAAACAGCCAACCTTAGATTTAGATTCAACTTTGTCACTGTACAGTCCCAAGACAATGAAACATAGTTGGCCTCTAATCAGAAATGCAGTAGTGATTGATAAAATATACAATGAAATAGAAGATGTAACCAAGTGTAAACTCTAGCAGTCTTACATAATGCCATAATACATCTAATAACTAAAAAACATAATTTATGTAAGAACTTACCTGATAAATTAATTTCTTTCATATTGGCAAGAGTCAATGAGCTAGTGACGTATGGGATATACAATCCTACCAGGAGGGGCAAAGTTTCCCAAACCTCAAAATGCCTATAAATACACGTCTCACCACACCCACAATTCAGTTAACGAATAGCCAAGTAGTGGGGTGATAAAGAAATGAGTAAAAAGCATCAACAATGGAATTTGGAAATAGTTGTGCTTTATACAAAAAATCATAACCATCATAAAAAGGGTGCGTCTCATGGACCAATGAAAGAAAGACATTTATCAGGTAAGCTCTTACATAAATTATGTTTTCTTTCATGTAATTGGAAAGAGTCCATGAGCTAGTGACGTATGGGATAGTAAAACCCAAGATGTGGAACTCTACAGAAGAGTCACTAGAGAGGGAGGGATAAAATAATAACAGCCAACACTGAAAAAAATAAATTCACAACCCAAAATATAAGTTTACTCTTATAATGAAGAGAAAAAACTCAAACATAAGCAGAGGAATCAAACAAACAGCTGCCTGAAAAACTTTTCTACCAAAAACTGCTTCCGAAGAGGCAAATACATCAAAACGGCAGAATTCAGTACATTTATGCAAAGAAGACCAAATTGCTACTTTACAAATCTGATCAGCTGAAGCTTCATTCTTAAAAGCCCACGAAGTGGAGACTGATCTAGTAGAATGAGCTGTAATTCTCTGAGGCGGGGCCTGACCCGACTCCAAATAAGCCTGATGAATCAAAAGCTTTAACCAAGATGCCAAGGAAATGGCAGAAGCCTTCTGACCTTTCCTAGAACCAGAAAAGATAACAAATAGACTAGAAGTCTTCCTGAAATCTTTAGTAGCTTCAACATATTTCAAAGCTCTTACCACATCCAAAGAATGTAAGGATCTTTCCAAAGAATTCTTAGGATTTGGACACAAAGAAAGGACAACAATTTCTCTATTAATGTTGTTAGAATTCACAACATTAGGAAGAAATTTAAATGAAGTCCGCAAAACTGCCTTATCCTGATGAAAAATCAGAAAAGGAGATTCACAAGAAAGAGCAGATAATTCGGAAACTCTTCTAGCAGAAGAGATGGCCAAAAGGAACAACACTTTCCTAGAAAGTAGTTTAATGTCCAAAGAATGCATAGGCTCAAACGGAGGAGCCTGTAAAGCGTTCAAAACCAAATTAAGACTCCAAGGAGGAGAGATTGATTTAATGACAGGCTTGATACAGACCAAAGCCTGTACAAAACAGTGAATATCAGGAAGCTTAGCAATCTTTCTGTGAAATAAAACAGAAAGAGCAGAGATTTGTCCCTTCAAGGAACCTGCAGACAAACCCTTATTCAAACCATCCTGAAGAAACTGTAAAATTCTAGGAATTCTAAAAGAATGTCAGGAGAATTTATGAGAAGAACACCATGAAATATAAGTCTTCCAAACTCGAAAATAAATCTTCCTAGAAACAGATTTACGAGCCTGTAACATAGTATTAATCACTGAGTCAGAGAAACCTCTATGACTAAGCACTAGTCGTTTAATTTCCATACCTTCAAAATTTAATGATTTGAGATCCTGATGGAAAAAACGGACCTTGAGACAGAAGGTCTGGCCTTAATGGAAGTGGCCAAGGTTGGCAACTGGACATTCGAACAAGACCTGCATACCAAAACCTGTGAGGCCATGCTGGAGCTACCAGCAACACAAACAATTGTTCCATGATGATTTTGGAGATCACTCTTGGAAGAACTAGAGGCAGGAAAATATAAGCAGTTTAGTAACAGCAAGGAACTGTTAACGCATCCACTGCTTCCGCCTGAGGATCCCTGGACCTGGACAGGTACCTGGGAAGTTTCTTGTTTAGATGGGTATGCCATCAGATCTATTTCTGGAAGACCCCACATCTGAACAATCTGAGAAAACACATCTGGATGGAACAACCACTCCCTGGATGTAAAGTCTGACGGCTGAGATAATCCGCTTCCCAATTGTCTATACCTGGGATATGAACCACAGAAATTAGACAGGAGCTGGATTCTGCCCAAGCAAGTATACGAGATACTTCCTTCATAGCTTGGGGACTGTGAGTCCCACCCTGATGATTGACATATGCCACAGTTGTGATATTGTCTGTCTGAAAACAAATAAACCTCGCCTCTAGAGATTTCCAAACCCCTTGCGCTGTCAGAGATCCCCAGACAGCTCCCCAACCTGTAAGACTTGCATCTGTTGTGATCACAGTCCAGGTTGGACGAACAAAAGAGGCCCCTTGAACTATACAATGGTGATCTAACCACCAAGTCAGAGAGAGTAGAACATTGGGAATTAAGGATATTATTTGTGATATCTTTGTATAATCCCTGCACCATTGGTTCAGCATACAAAGCTGGATAGGTCTCATATGAAAACAAGCAAAGGGGATCGCGTCTGATGCTGCAGTCATGAGACCTAAAACTTCCATGCACATAGCTACTGAAGGGAATGACTGAGACTGAAGGTTCAGACAAGCTGAAACCAATTTTAATCGTATCTTGTCGGTTAGAGACAGAGTCATGGACACTGAATCTATCTGGAAACCTAAAAAGGTGACCCTTGTCTGAGGAATCAATGAACTTTTTGGTAAACTGATCCTCCAACCATGACTTTCAAGAAACAACACTAGTTGATTTGTGTCAGATTCTGCAGAATGTAAAGACCGAGCTAGTACCAAGATATCGTCCAAATAAGGAAACACCGCAATACCCCGCTCTCTGATTACAGAGAGAGAAGGGCACCAAGAACCTTTGAAAAGATTCTTGGAGCGGTCGCTAGGCCAAATGGAAGAGCGACAAATTGGTAATGCTTGTCTAGAAAAGAGAATCTCAGAAACTGATAATGATCTGGATGAATCGGAATATGAAGATATGCATCCTTTAAGTCTATGGTGAACATATAATGCCCTTGCTGAACAAAAAGCAGAATAGTCCTTAAAGTCACCATTTTGAAAGTTGGCACTCTTACATAACTATTAAAATTTTCAGATCCAGAACTGGCCTGAATTAATTTTCTTTCTTTGGGACAATGAATAGATTTGAATTAAACCCCAGACCCTGTTCCTGAAACGGAACTGGTATGATTACCCCTGAAAGCTCCAGGTCTCAAACACACTTCAGAAAAGACTGAGCCTTTACTGGATTTACTGGGATGCGTGAGAATAAAATCTTCTCACAAGAGGTCTTACTCTGAATTCTATTCAGTACCCTTGAGAGACAATACTCTGAATCCACTGATTTTGGACAGAATCTGCCCAAATGTTTTGGAAGAATCTTAATCTGCCCCCTACCAGCTGAGCTGGAATGAGGGCCGCACCTTCATGCAGACTTGGGGGCTGGCTTTGGTTTCTTAAACGGCTTGGATTTATTCCAACTTGAAAAAGGTTTCCAATTGGAACCAGATTCTTTGGGGGGAAGGATTAGGTTTTTGTTCCTCATTTACCTTGGAAAGAAAGATATAGTAATCTAGACTTAGATACCATGTCAACATTCCAATATTTGAGCCACAAAGCTCTTCTAGCTAAAATAGCTAAAGACATAGATTTAACATCAATTTTACATACAGGCAATACATTTTGTGATTAAGTTTGTTGTGTGGGACAGTGTCAAATGTTTTGCTAAAGTCTTTATGCAATGTAATGCAGCACACAAATACACCAGAGACCTGGCACTTGTTTTCATTTATTTATACAATTCTTATACAACTACTGTACCAAGTTTTTTAAGAAAGGAACAAAGTTTTAAGATTAAGATTTATTTAAAATACATAGCATATAATAGAAGTTTACAACCAAGTAAAACATGGAACTGCTTTTGTCTTTTATTATTATTATTATTTGTAAAAAAAAAAAAAAAAAAAAAAAAAAAAAATTTATGCTCTGGCAGTTGAACACATTCAACACTCTCTCCTTTTATATTCCTAGATATTTTCTGCTACCAAATCCCAGATGCCAAAGACAAATTTGTAGCAGTTAGCCATATGTCCTAAGTCAGAACCTTTGGGCAGTATAGATTTCCAGAATGCAACATGCATAATGAACTATATATAAAGTTAAAATAATAATAATAACAGACAATGTAAACTCTTGTATGTAGTGCTATGAATCTTTTAAGAAATATGCAGTTTGTTTTGTATAATTTTGCAGCCTCTAGTATCTCTGGAACACATTTCTAAGGTAGACTGGAGGTGCTTCTTGCAAATGGGTTATGATTGAGACTATAGCTCAGTATATTGCTACAGCAGTACATCAAATCTCAGTCCTGACTGGCAAATAGTACATAGGTAAGCATGTGCTCCATTTGTAGTTACCAGTCATATTGCTGCAGATTTCTTTATAGAAAAATCTGTTTGAGGTGGGGGCCTGATAAAAAAAAAAAAAAAAAAAAACGTGACCAAGGCTATTTTTTATGAGCAGGTGATTGTCGATAAAACTCCAGTTTTCTATTTAATGAAAGAAAATATGTGCCATTGAGACTATAATTGGCCTTTGGGTTTTTGGATCCTATATCCATAATTTTGCTCTTGGTAATATTAAATTTCAGATCCCATTTATTTGACCAGTCCTCTAGTTTTTTTAATATCACAGTTCATTTGATCAACCCCTCCTGGAACATCTACCCTGTTACAAATTTTTGTATCATCAGTAAACAAGCAAACCTTCCCCTTAAGCCCACTTCCAATATCAAACTTATGAACATGTTAAAGAAAACAGGCCCAAGAACTGACCCTTGGGGAACACCACTAGTAACTGATGCCTCATTTGAATGTACTCCATTAATTGAAACCCTCTGTCGTCTCTTTAAGTCAGCATTCTACCCACTTAACAATCTTAGCATCTATTCCAAGGCAATACATTTTGTGATTAAGTTTGTTGTGTGGGACAGTGTCAAATGTTTTGCTAAAGTCTTTATGCAACATTGACGGCTCCTCCCTGTTCTATTATTTTAGTTACATGGTCAAAGAAATCAATTAGATTAGTCTGACATGATCTTACAGCAATGAAACCATGCTGTCCTTTGTCTTCTAACTTGTTTGTCTGAAGGAAAGATACAAGTCTTTCCTTTAAAAGAGTTTCCATTAGGGGGGTGGAGCCAGCAGCCAAGCAGGGAAGACATACTGGACAGAGCTCTTGCAGCTATTTATCTAATATAACGGCAAATTGGGACAAATCCTCTACAATTTGCCAATAAACTAGTCCTGATCAGCCAAGATAACATCTGTATCATTTCCAGACCCCCTCCGATCTACTGCCGTAGCGGACATTCTTCCCGACCGCTATTGTCAGCTGGGAAACACCCAGGCTTTTACGGCCTTCAACAGTTATGGCACCAAGTGAGGAGGAAGTCTCCCCAGCTATCGATGCAACTCTGAAGGAGTTCGATATATGAATGTCAGCCGTGTTTGCTGACCTATCAGTCAGCATAAGGACTATCACGACACAACATGTAACCCCTTTGCATGAGGAGATGAGCTACGCCAATCTGCCGACTCGTAAAGAACAACCGTATTTAAAAGAGGAACAGATCGTGGCAACTATGGTAGGCATTAACGCCAGTTTATCCAGTGCATCTAAAGGACCCGCTCTACTCTGCAATGGCCCTGTTCCGGGGGCTGCAGCTGGCCCCTCTAAACAGAAAGTTAAGCACTCGATCACACAGGGGGAGGTCCCCATGGGAAACGGCTGGGCAAGCAAATCTTCTGAGATCTGGAGCCAGGAAGAGTCTTTGCTGCCAGGCATTGCAATTAGTGATCCTATACACAAGCTTCCGAGAGCAACCTCCGTTGAGTCATTTAGTGACATCGAGATCCCACAGAGATACATTCACTTGAACTATCCTGATTTCTTCTCTCCGGAAAGACTGTGGACTGCCTGACCATTCACTTCCACAAAATAGCAAACCAGGTCTTTACCTATATACACAAGCAGTGGATGCACAGATAAAAGCAGACTTCATATGGCCGGATACATTCAAGCCTCATTTATTTTGGGCCCTCAGCTGCAAATTCTCACGGATCATTATATGGGCTGGTATGTTGAGAACTGGAGGTTAATAATCGGTAATCCAGCAAACTTTCACAGGGTTATCTGTGGAACTCCACATTGTTTGTTTGTTTTTTTTATTGTTTATTTATTTTTGTGTGTGAACTGATATAAAACTTGATCTATGCTATGAAAGAGTCAATGCTCAGCATGACGATGTTGTGATTTGAGGAATGATAGCTAAATATTTGTTTCTAACAATGCAATAACTGCTGTTATCTTAAAGGGACATTGCGGTTGTGTGTTAATATTTAATCACAGTTCTCATGTTTGTTACGTTTGCAGTGCACATTTGTTATCTGCTTTACTCACTGTCTTATACTAATCTAGCTCATGTTATATTATTATATCCCATAGACATATGAAGGCTTGTGTTGGAACTTCCTTGACAAGACTTGTCACATCTTTATCATAGGCTGGAACTTTTACCTTGCTTCCTATTTTTTACTTGTAATATATAACAAAAGTGGTCCACATAATATATACATACATACTAACAAGGCATGTAAGACTTAGTTATATGTGTGGTTATGTGAGAGCATATTGAAAGTTTGACTATTCTCCCAAACCACAAAGAATATCCTGAGCCCAGTTAAAACAGTTGCCTCTATACATATTTCCATAGCAACTACATAATTTCCTATTGACCTAATAAAGCCACTCTTTACTATGTATTTCTATTAGTTAATAATAACAATGCACCTTAGGGTTCCCTGCAGAAATGTAGGCTTCACAGCATCAGGGTGCAGCATTAGTTGTTGATCCTATATAGTATTCCAATATCCATAATTAACCCATGTAAAATTTTATTCTATACTCTATTTGTGACGTTACATGCTGTTACTCACTGATCAACACAGAACCGATATCGGTTAAAGCTCTGCAAGCACTGATCCCTCTTTATTGAGTCTCTGACATGAGGATTACTTATCAGGTCATGGTAAAAACATTTGTTCCAATAACCCTACTAACTGTTCAAAATGTATGTAAACGTTTTCTATCATTCAATATCTTCTTAGTCCCCTAGACACTCATATTTTTACTGGGAGCCATATTTATATATTTACAATATACCTTGTAGGTCACTAATAAGGTTTGGGAGGGCGGTTAAATTGGTATCCTGATACTCTAAGAGATGGGACATTATTCTCTTATTAGAAATGGACTCTTATATATTATATATTTCTGTAATTTATATAAAAAATTGAGCCATAACATAGGATTGTCTCCTTACGACGACTGTATTAGCGAGATCTAGTCCACTAATGTTTATATTACTACCAGCAAGCTTCAGATTTGTAAATGATGACATTATTGTAATACCTGATGCCTAAATTTGGGGTGTACATTTACATATATATGCCCAGTACATCTTTCACTGTAGTAGCCAATTACCTGACAAGAGATAGTATATATATTATATTATATTACTGGGTCTGCAGCCGGGACCACAGAGTATAATCAGCTACCTTATATGATCTACTACTAGATGTTTTTAACAGTGAAATACTTCAGTCACTACACATTATATAGAGCATTACTCACAGTATCTTGTAAATACCAGATTGTTGTTATATTTCCAGTCCTTTATATCCATCACATGTAACAGATATTATAAAGGTCATGATACCTTGATGAGACTATGTCTCTCCCCTCTCAGTCATGTAAACCGAAAGTCATCCCTCCTAGAATCTACCCCTAAATACATATAATATAATATTTACTTATTGCCTGCACCACATCACTCTGTCATATTAGAAGGCTCTGCCCCTCCTTCTCTCTCTCACTTCACTCAAAACGGCTTTTGTCCGTTGAACTTCCTCTCCCTCTTCTCTATACACTTTGCTCCAAGAGTGACCAAAACCAAAAGCTAACTCCCCATGCCCCAATTTTATTAGACTAGATGGCTTTATGAGTGTTCATTCTGGCAATGTGGGGAACATTTCCCACTTTATACAATATAAAACTGAGGTTCTATTATAAGATTTCTTTATCTTCACACAGACATTTAATATACAAGACATAGGTCTATACTCTATAGTTATAGCTCCTCCATTCTTCTAGCTACATACCTTTTATTATATTGATAACAATTACTTGTTTATACCATTTTATAGAAGCACAGAATCGATGTCTAAAGCCGTAACCTATTTGCTTCTTTGTTTTGTTTGTTTGATAACAATGTATATCTTATTTCTATGTTACTATTGTCTATGGACAAATCTTTCATGTTACATTTCTCACCACCATCAAAAAATCAGGAAACAAGCCAAGCACCAATGGGTAAAAATAAAACTTAGAACTTTATTTATGACATTTAAAAAGAGAATTAAGCGGTAGAGAGTATGGGTAACCCCCAAAAAAAGACTAACGCGTTTCAGCTAGGAGAGCCGTACTCATAGTCCCTAAAACCATTGAAAGCACACTGACTCAAATACCCAGTGTTTCATCGTGATAGGTTGGACAGTTAATTGAAATTTAAAGGTATATTCTCTTTCATAGTTTCAAATCATATAGTATTTTGTTTAACATATTGCTAAATAGCAGAGTTACCTTACAAAATTCCTTTAAGTGTCCAAAATGGGGGACTTGGGTTGATCATATTTATATAAGTTTAAATTTATTTACAAAGGATTAACAATACATATAAGTTGTACCTTGCTATAAGATTGTGTCCATCAGTAAAAAGATCAGTATACATTTGGTTTACAAACTACATCATGGACTTAAGTATACAAAATGAAATAAAAATATATATATAAATAATAATAATAAAAAATAATAAAAAAAATATATATTTCATGTATATGTACCATCCAATAGATCCTAATGCACCCTAATATATATCAGAAAGTGCCTGTAAATAATAATAATGAAATGAAAATACAAATAATGATAATTAATAAGTGAATAGTAACAATAAGTACTGAAAAAATAAAAAACTGAGAAAACCCCAAAATTGAGCCTATGATAAGAGATATGGCCAAAATGTCCAAAATTATCTAAGTCTGGAATGCTAGGGTTTAGAAACCATCCCAAACTATAGCGAGAAAAGGACATAGCCCGTTAAGATCGCCTACAAACAGACCACTAAGGGGGTGTATATACTCACATTGATGTTCCTAGCTATATAAAACTGTTACCAAAGTGAAAAAATACATAAAAGATTGAGAAATATATATATGGGAAAATAGAACCAAAGTTATGTATATATGTACAAATTCATATCTGTAACTGAGCCTATGACTAGAGACTATACTCCACATTGATAATTAATCTTAAGACCAA
This sequence comes from Bombina bombina, assembly GCF_027579735.1. NCBI lineage: Eukaryota > Metazoa > Chordata > Amphibia > Anura > Bombinatoridae > Bombina > Bombina bombina. The sequence goes on along the minus strand of NC_069500.1, from coordinate 488,194,983 downwards.
TCAACTGAAAGCTGAGAATAGGTCTGACAAGGGCACTCACAGGAGAAATATATCCTATTGGAATGTTATCACGACCAATAGTTGATAAAGTCGTATTCAGAATTCAGGCCCCAAGGTCTCTTAGTTTGGAGCCTGAAAATCCAATACATTTCCTGCCTTGAAAGGACCTTTAAGCGGTCTCCCCCTCTCTTCTGGGGTTGGACTTTTTCAATAATCATCCACTTAAGTGAACGACAATCCTTGTCATGTTTTTGGACAAAATGGGTCACTAGTGTGGTACTGCTCTTGCCCACCCGGATAGTGGACAAATGTTCGCGTATCCTTGAGCGGACATCCCTGGTGGTCAGACCCACATATTGTAGATTACACTCCTCACACCAGAGGAGGTAAACGCAATATGTGGACTTGCAGTTCACACATGAGGAAATATCAAAAATTTCCCCTGTGACCATTGAGGAAAATGTGGTGCCTACTTGTACGTATTCACATGCTTTGCATTGTGAGTATCCGCATCTGTATGTTCCTCTGTGGCTGAGCCAGGAAGAAGCTGTACCTGTCACTGGAGTAGCTCTTTTTAGTTGGGAAGGGGAAACGAGATTGCCTATTGTTTTATTTCTCCTGTAGGAAAACCTACAGCCTTTCTTCACCGTCTCTGTGAGGGCATCATCTGCCACCAACAACCGAAAATGATTTCGGACTATACTACAAATCTGTGGATATTGAGCTGAATAGTCTGTTACAAAGGTAAGTGTATTTTCAGATCTTTTTTTAGGGATTTGTTTATCTTGAAGGAGACTTCCTCGTGGGATGCCATTTACTTCATTACTGGCTCTTTTGATAACTTTTCTACTGTACCCCCGTTGTTGCAGACGTCTCTCCAAGTCATCCGCATGTGTTTCATAACTTTGGGATAAAGTACAATTGCGTTTAATACGCACAAATTGGCCTTTGGCCACTGAGTAGGGCATGTGTTTAGGATGGCAACTTTTGGCGTGTAAGAGGCTGTTTCCTGAGATGGGCTTCCTTTACACCTGTGAGGAGACCCTCCCAGAGGACCAGCCCCTTAGTTCCAAATCCAAATAGTGTACCCAGGTTGGGCTAAACTCGAATGTGAATCTTAGATTCACTTCATTGAGGCCCAAATAGTCGACAAAATCCTGCGCTTGTTCTTTAGTTCCCTTCCATATAAATAGAAGATCATCTATATAGCGAATGTATAGTTTGATTTTAATTAAATGGCACAGTCTTTATACCTACAACCGCCAGATGATAGTGAGAATGAATATAGATAAAGTATCCAGTTCTATAAACCTTTCCGTAATGCACACTCCCAATATAACAAAATTTCTTTGATCAAAAGTTCAAACACCACTCCACGGCTTTATATCACCCCAGAATAAAACAGGAGAAGCTAAACATATCTCACCAGTTATTCGCACGCTCTTCCAGACCTCAGTCTGTCCACCACCGCGGATCGAGCGGCGTCCTCCTGCAGACGGGGAATACCTGTGGCTTGTAGCGCTCGGTTGTTCAAACAAACCAGTTCCGTGGCGTATCCAGCGTGTCACACCCGGCTCCTGTCCAATGAATGCCCAGTATAGTGACGTATCCTGCGTGTCACTACCGGCACGGGCCAGGGGCGTGTTCAAAGTATCAGGGGCGTACTGGAGTTATCCTACAGTACCCCAAAGGCTGCGATTGATCCCCAAAGTAAAGGAACTTGTGTTGACAGTAGAAGAGGGGCATAAACGGAAGGTTTAAAAAGTCATTATTTGCTGGCAAGGTTGTGTAGGCAAGGTTTCAGATTACCATAGATGAAACTTCCGAAGAGGGCAAAAACTTTCCTTTACCTCGTCACAGTGTCCCTATATTCAATGATACCACATGAATGGGGTATTCAAGCAGTTGCATATTTTTTGGAAGAGGGAACAACCCACAGTGAGCCATTCATCTCCTTTGTTCTTAATGTCACTAAATTCCTGCTATCCCACAACTATTTTCGGTTTGAGGGGGAATTCTACCTGCAGAGACGTGGGACCGCAATGGGGGCTAAATTTGCCCCCACTTACGCCAACCTGTTCATGGGTTGGTGGGAGCGGTCCCACGTCTATGCGGCTGGAAACCCCTTCAGATCGAAAATCAAACTATACATTTGCTATATAGATGATCTTCTATTTATATGGAAGGGAACTAAAGAACAAGCGCAGGATTTTGTCGACTATTTGGGCCTCAATGAAGTGAATCTAAGATTCACATTCGAGTTTAGCCCAACCTGGGTACACTATTTGGATTTGGAACTAAGGGGCTGGTCCTCTGGGAGGGTCTCCTCACAGGTGTATAGGAAGCCCATCTCAGGAAACAGCCTCTTACACGCCAAAAGTTGCCATCCTAAACACATGCCCTACTCAGTGGCCAAAGGCCAATTTGTGCGTATTAAACGCAACTGTACTTTATCCCAAAGTTATGAAACACATGTGGATGACTTGGAGAGACGTCTGCAACAACGGGGGTACAGTAGAAAAGTTATCAAAAGAGCCAGAAATGAAGTAAATAGCATCCCACGAGGAAGTCTCCTTCAAGATAAACAAATCCCTAAAAAAAGATCTGAAAATACACTTACCTTTGTAACAGACTATTCAGCTCAATATCCACAGATTTGTAGTATAGTCCGAAATCATTTTCGGTTGTTGGTGGCAGATGATGCCCTCACAGAGACGGTGAAGAAAGGCTGTAGGTTTTCCTACAGGAGAAATAAAACAATAGGCAATCTCGTTTCCCCTTCCCAACTAAAAAGAGCTACTCCAGTGACAGGTACAACTTCTTCCTGGCTCAGCCACAGAGGAACATACAGATGCGGATACTCACAATGCAAAGCATGTGAATACGTACAAGTAGGCACCACATTTTCCTCAATGGTCACAGGGGAAATATTTTATATTTCCTCATGTGTGAACTGCAAGTCCACATATTGCGTTTACCTCCTCTGGTGTGAGGAGTGTAATCTACAATATGTGGGTCTGACCACCAGGGATGTCCGCTCAAGGATACGCGAACATTTGTCCACTATCCGGGTGGGCAAGAGCAGTACCACACTAGTGACCCATTTTGTCCAAAAACATGACAAGGATTGTCGTTCACTTAAATGGATGATTATTGAAAAAGTCCAACCCCAGAAGAGAGGGGGAGACCGCTTTAAGGTCCTTTCAAGGCAGGAAATGTATTGGATTTTCAGGCTCCAAACTAAGAGACCTTGGGGCCTGAATTCTGAATATGACTTTATCAACTATTGGTCGTGATAACATTCCAATAGGATATATTTCCCCTGTGAGTGCCCTTGTCAGACCTATTCTCAGCTTTCAGTTGATTGGTCTTAAGATTAATTATCAATGTGGAGTATAGTCTCTAGTCATAGGCTCAGTTACAGATATGAATTTGTACATATATACATAACTTTGGTTCTATTTTCCCATATATATATTTCTCAATCTTTTATGTATTTTTTCACTTTGGTAACAGTTTTATATAGCTAGGAACATCAATGTGAGTATATACACCCCCTTAGTGGTCTGTTTGTAGGCGATCTTAACGGGCTATGTCCTTTTCTCGCTATAGTTTGGGATGGTTTCTAAACCCTAGCATTCCAGACTTAGATAATTTTGGACATTTTGGCCATATCTCTTGTCATAGGCTCAATTTTGGGGTTTTCTCAGTTTTTTATTTTTTCAGTACTTATTGTTACTATTCACTTATTAATTATCATTATTTGTATTTTCATTTCATTATTATTATTTACAGGCACTTTCTGATATATATTAGGGTGCATTAGGATCTATTGGATGGTACATATACATGAAATATATATTTTTTTATTATTTTTTATTATTATTATTTATATATATATTTTTATTTCATTTTGTATACTTAAGTCCATGATGTAGTTTGTAAACCAAATGTATACTGATCTTTTTACTGATGGACACAATCTTATAGCAAGGTACAACTTATATGTATTGTTAATCCTTTGTAAATAAATTTAAACTTATATAAATATGATCAACCCAAGTCCCCCATTTTGGACACTTAAAGGAATTTTGTAAGGTAACTCTGCTATTTAGCAATATGTTAAACAAAATACTATATGATTTGAAACTATGAAAGAGAATATACCTTTAAATTTCAATTAACTGTCCAACCTATCACGATGAAACACTGGGTATTTGAGTCAGTGTGCTTTCAATGGTTTTAGGGACTATGAGTACGGCTCTCCTAGCTGAAACGCGTTAGTCTTTTTTGGGGGGTTACCCATACTCTCTACCGCTTAATTCTCTTTTTAAATGTCATAAATAAAGTTCTAAGTTTTATTTTTACCCATTGGTGCTTGGCTTGTTTCCTGATTTTTTGATAATGCCATTTTACCACTAGCCAGCACCTTCTGCATAAGCCCACCGGATCTACTATCTGTGAGGAGGTAAAGGAAAGTTTTTGCCCTCTTCGGAAGTTTCATCTATGGTAATCTGAAACCTTGCCTACACAACCTTGCCAGCAAATAATGACTTTTTAAACCTTCCGTTTATGCCCCTCTTCTACTGTCAACACAAGTTCCTTTACTTTGGTGATCAATCGCAGCCTTTGGGGTACTGTAGGATAACTCCAGTACGCCCCTAATACTTTGAACACGCCCCTGGCCCGTGCCGGTAGTGACACGCAGGATACGTCACTATACTGGGCATTCATTGGACAGGAGCCGGGTGTGACACGCTGGATACGCCACAGAACTGGTTTGTTTGAAGAACCGAGCGCTACAAGCCACAGGTATTCCCCGTCTGCAGGAGGACGCCGCTCGATCCGCGGTGGTGGACAGACTGAGGTCTGGAAGAGTGTGCGAATAACTGGTGAGATATGTTTAGCTTCTCCTGTTTTATTCTGGGGTGATATAAAGCCGTGGAGTGGTGTTTGAACTTTTGATCAAAGAAATTTTGTTATATTGGGAGTGTGCATTACGGAAAGGTTTATAGAACTGGATACTTTATCTATATTCATTCTCACTATCATCTGGCGGTTGTAGGTATAAAGACTGTGCCATTTAATCTATATTAAAGAAATGTAAATTGGGCATTATTTGGAACATGTCAACAGCTCACTTATGAATCCTAAGGTGTAACTTCTTGATAAAGTCCAGAGGTTCACATTTAAAGTTTGTGTTTCCGGTCTAAACTACAGTGGGGCTTTATATAAAGTCTAGTTGGGACTTTTCTTTGTTTTGTACATTTCTCACCACCTCAATAAAAATTAAAAAAAAAAAGTTTCCATTAATTTCCCTGCAATTGAGGTCAAACTGACTGGCCTATAGTTAGCAGAAAATTCCCTACTACCCTTTTTATGAAGAGGGACTACATTGGCAATTTTCAAGTCTTTTGGAACAACTCCTGTTAGAAGTGACTGATGATAAATAAATCAGCTAATGGAGTATTATTATTTACAGTAACATCCCTTAATAGAATCTCACTATCTTTACCATCTGTTGTAAAGACTGAACAAAAGTAATCATTTTAACAGTTTGCTATTTGTTTATCTTCCTCCACTACTGTATGATTATTCTTGAGTCTAACTATCCCTCTGTTAGTTTTTCTCTTTCCACTGATATATCTAAAGAAGGTTTTGTCACCGTTTTTTACAGATTGTGCTATTTTCTCTTCTGCATCAGCTTTAGGCTTTCTGATGAATTGCTTTGTCATCTTTTGACGGGTTCTCCATTTTTCCTTATCCACTTTCTGAGCCAGTGAGTTTGAATTTTTTTATAGATTGTCTTTTTGTCTTAACTGCATGTGCTACTTCTCTTGAAAACTATATTGGTTTTCTTTTACTTTTACAAACAAGCCTAATACAGTGTTTAGTTGCATCTAGAATAGCATTTTTAAAATATTCCCACTGTTCTTGTACTCCTGTAATCTGTGCCATAACATCCATAAGGTTTGCATGTTACTTCTTGCTCCTGCCTTCAAAGATTGGAACCTTAAAGTTCTGTCTGGATGCTATGAGATTCACTCATTGCATGCCCAGCGGTCACTAAATTTGAAAAACACTAATGGATGAAGAAGACCATTCCATGGAAAGAATAACACCTCAACTGAAGTAGTCCACTTCTCAACATGTACACCAGAATGTAGGTTGCTGAAAGGGCCAGAATATTGGCAAAGCTGTGTGTTCCTATATGCTGAACAGTGTATGCCAACACAATGACACTGGCAGAGGGGATTGCAGTTGGGATTCATTTGTGGTAGAAGTAGCAGTTTGAGTGTACAGTTAAGTTTATTTGCACTAAGGGAAAGTTATGAATAAATTGCAGGGGTGGGCTAGAGGTTAAGATTAAAATGTTGTGGGGTACTGCAGTAAGGGTTAATTTTAGGGGCTATAAAACTTGCACCCAACAAATAAAGTGGTTCCTTTATATTAACCAAACGGTAATGAATATCTTGTTTCAATGTGCTGTTACAATGCATGAAAGAAATTGGTAATTTTGCCAAAGTTCACCTGTTAGATTACATATTGTTTTTACATACCATTTACCACATTTTCTTTTATATATAATAAAAGTACAAATCACTTTTTGTATGTCTCCTAACCTCACCTGTATACAACAGCAGGTATACGTTTCCAGGATCGGAAGCTAGCAACACTCTCCAACTCCTTGTCCGTTATCCAAGCTGGCACAATCAGTTCTTGCGGATAGCTGGAACACAACCTGTGTAGAAAGGCAATGGAGAAAAGAACTGTAAAAAAGAAGAATAGGTAATAGCCATCCTAAAAAATATTGCAATTCTCAGGTCTTGAGCCTTTACGAGATGTAACAATGTTAACTACTGCCAGGATATGATATACTTTCCAACATTCAAAGCTAAGATTAATGGAATACAAGCATCTCTTTATATACCTGAACTTTTCATTGATGTTGGATATTCGCCAAGAGTTGTCCATGTCAAAGCCCATCCGTTCCACCTCATTCTTAAATCGTGAGATAACATGATCACCTACAGATAGGCCAAGCAAACTGTCAAGAAGAATGTGATGCAAATCCAGGGAACAGAACTTTCTGTAACCATTCATAAAGCAAACTGCATACAGACATTACGACAGAATATTAAATCTGAAAACTAGAGATACAAATGTAAAAAATGTGAGGAACTGTGGGCAATAGTCATGAAGAGAGATCTACAAATATGATATCCACCTGGCCGACACAAATCCCCATGCTGCTCCTTCTCACTGGCGTAAACCTCCAAGCACCAGGCATGGTAAGCAAATGAAAAAAGTTCTTCAATCCGGCTGGGTGGGCGGACAGCAGTGTTTATACGCTTCTGCCACTCTTGAACCTGCTCAAAGTTGAAGAACTGGCACCTGTAATCAAATGAATTGCTCATGATGGATAACGGCAGACCAGAACACAACAACCCAGCATCACCAAATACATAGTTGTATTTTGAATAGGGTTGCACCGATACCGATACTAGTATCGGTACCGATACCAAGTATTTGCATGAGTACTTGCACTCGTGCAAATGCACAGATACTTAAACCAATACCTCCAATTCCTACCCATATGCTATCTTGTGGCTTTTTTTTTCAAACTGTATGTTCCCATTTCATATTAAACTGGAGTGGAGACTAAACTAAAAATTGTTTACTACTGTTCTGCCAATACAAATTGCTGTTATTTGTATTATTGTAGGAGAGATCACTGTATCTCATTCAGACAAACCCCTGAAGTACTGGGCAGTTAATAAACAGATTTCCAGCTGTGGCTAAAATGGCCCAAAAATATATTTCTGCCCCATGCAGTAGTGTGGAAAGTGAAAGACTGTTCAACTTAGAGTCGAACCTCCATACAAATGTCAGATTGATGTTATATAACAGCCCTACAACCCAATTGCATCACCCCTTTAAATTTAATATTTTATTGTAATATTTTTTTATTTATAAACATGTTCAGTGAACTTTGTGACAAATAAAACTGTTTTATTATTTCATAATATCTTTTGAATTACAGTCCTCTACAATTATAAAGAAGGAATCTTAAATAATTATTATTATTACTGTATTGTGCTTGGTAAAATGTCACATGACATTAAAAAAAAAAAAGTATCGGTAATTGGTATCGGCGAGTATTTGAAAACAAGTATCAGTACTTGTACTCGGTCATAAAAAAAATGGTATTGGTGCAACCCTAATTTTGAATCCAATACAAGTGGTTTCCAGATCATCATTTGAAACTACTATATGATATTTTTACAACAACCAACTAGGTAAACAAATATATATCTAATATTTCAAAGTGAATAGATTCCCACATCTCAATGACTTAGATAGACTGTTATATTGAATAAAAAACAAAGTTATACAGTTAACACACAGAGCACTACTACAAAAATACAAATAATAAAAAATGTAAACAGTCACCGCCTTTAGTATGGAATGTCCTCCTTTGCAATGTTCAATCTCAATTATGAAAACTCCACTTGCAAGATGATTCCCCCTCAAAAAAAAAAAAAAAAAAAGATTCTCTAGCCAGTTGATGCTTGTTTACATGTGAGTAACATTCCTTTGAGCTACATTTGAGTGTACAATGCAATTTTCTCTTCCTGGGGGGGGGGAATCCTCTTGCAAACTGAGTTTACTTCATTGCAAAGAAGGTTTAAACATTCCATGCACGGGACTGAGCCATTATCTGGCATTGGCTTTAGATGTTCCATATCCCTTCAACTACCTGATAACTTTGCAATCTTTGCAGGTAATATAGAGCTGGAAAAGATCCCGACACTCCACAGATTCAATCAGCTGAAGAGGAACCTACAACAAAGATCAAAACAGGTAACACTTGTATGGACGTCTTATAACCTGTACAACAATACAAAACACTGAATTAGAACATCTAATAGATACGATCAACCTAAATTTACCACTTTTTTCACCCAATACTACAAAAAAATCAATTACACCCATTGCTAACAGGTGTATAAAAACATGCAAAGTCATGAAATATTCATAGATGCACATCAGCTGTACAATAGGTCATAATAAAGAGCTCATTAACTTTAAAAGAATTTTAAACACTAAATACATTATATAAGCATTGTATTGTGGTTATTCCCCACCTCCCTCTAGTCATGCGTGCAGCCCTGTTGAAATCTAGTTTTCACCATATTCCAGGGATGGCATGTTTACACATGTGCAGCAACTCTCCTTCAGATACTTGCAGTGTAACCTAGGTTCCATAATAGCACCACCCATGAATAGAGGGAGGTGCATGATATGTATTTAGTGTCTCTTTAAAGGTGGCGCTCTCATATGATGCCACCTTTGCCATAAGCCCGAATTGCAATTTCCACTAGTCCCGGACAAGTAGGAAATTGCAGCAGACAAGTTAAAAATGGAGAAAAAAAAAATGCAAGAGTCAAGGAGGAACCATAGCCAAGCCACAAAGCCGTAGACCACCCAAACTCACAGAGTGGAGCTGTTGTGTGATGAAGCAAGTAGGGTGTAAATACCATCTGTTGCATAACTCACTATAAAGTTCCAAACTGCCCTCTGGAAGCACAAGAACTGTGAAATAAAAACTAGTGCCACTATACTAGTAACATCGAAATAACTGACTTCAATCTATCAACTCCAGATACAAAATTAACACTTTCACTGCTAAGTCTTTTTATACCCAGTGCTTAGCCAATTTTGACCTATTTTTGCCAATTATATTTAAACCCTATAGTAGCCAAATTTCAGGAAATGACCCACACAAATTATATATTTTTTTCAGCAGATTCACAATATGCCATTATTAGATGTATAATTCATGGCATGTGAGAAAGCTGCTGCAAAAAAACAAAACAAAAAACGAATTGTTGCGTAGATTTTAGTAAATAATATTAAATATGGCCCAGTGACCACTGCTGTTACTGTAAGCACCTTACTAAATTGTCATCAAGGGTAGCCATATGTGAAAGAGGGGCCCATACAGGCTTTTGGGGGTTAAAATATAGATTAGAAAGGCCCCATTGTGCACTACAGAAATAAAAGCAGCAGCCAGACTATTGACCAATCAAACTCGCACCTGCCACATAACACCTGTTCTCCACTCCCTGCATTGGCTTCCAATTAAATGGCGAACATATTTTAAAATTGGCCTGCTGACCTTCAAAGCCTTAAACAACCAAGGTCCACAGTACCTGAAAGAGCTCCTGACACCCTACATCCCGTCCCGTTCACTTAGGTCTGCCAACACATCCCTCCTCTCAGTGCCAAGAATAAGGACAAACTCAGGCTCCAAAGCATTCGGCCACGCTGCCCCTACTTTCTGGAACTCTTTACCGTGCGCAATCAGAGAGGCATCGTCCTTACAGACTTTTTAAAAAAAGCTTAAGACCCACCTCTTCCATCAGGCATTCAGTCCGCTTATCTGACCTTCAGAAACTCCTAACTTTTATGTCTTATGTTGGTATATTTGTAAAGTGCTTTGAGTCTCACAGGAAAAGCGCTATATAAAATCGCAAATTATTATTATTATAATTATTATTATTTGTTCTTGCAAGGTGTTCACTGTTACCACAGTGATCACCTGACTATACAAACAAAATTAGTATATTTTTTAAGAGAGAGACTTGTCTACTAGAAAATAAAAACTTTATTGGGGGTCTCTTCACATACCGGATTTTGTTTTACTGCACATTAGAGATGTGCATTCAGCAGTTTAGTTCACTGCCGAATGTGGAAGTAGGAAGCTATTTTCGATATTTAGCTCTTTTCGGGGCCAAATATCCTCTTGTGCATGTGAAACCAGATCTTAGTGCGTTTCACTTGCACAAGAGGATATTTGGTTTTGAAAAGAGCTGAATAACGAAAATAGCCGCCTACATTCCACATTTGACAGTAAAATAAACTGAATGCAAACATAATATCCCACCCCCAAGTAAATCCCCACTGGTTTTATTTTAAAAATAAAAATTTAAACATCTGCTTTGTAGGGGTCTAGAAGGTTTGTAGCTGCTATGGGAGCTGAGATTGAGGGGTTTGAAGAACCTCCCCCATCCAGCTCCCTAGCAGCTACAATAAGCTTCCTGGTTCAGCCACCTTGTGATGTCACCACGTACGTAAGTGGCGATGTCACCAGCACTCCCATGAAGCCTGGAAATGCCCATTAGGCCAGCAACGATGCTCGGCCTGTACTGAAGGGGACTGCAGAAAACAGTTTTGCAAGCTTAGGTGCATGATGCAGGGGGATTGCCAATCAAAGCGCATGACGAGCTGTTGAAGTGGTTAAACGTTCTACACATCTTGTTTTTGACCAAATGAAATTTTGATTTTGAAATGGAATTGGCGCATTGATTTAAAAAAAATTTGGGTTTCCCTTTAAATAGTTTAGTCCCAAATTACTAACCTATGGTTTCTAAGGTTTTTGAATAGTTGAAGGCGTAGAATAAGTTAAAGGCCAAATTAATAAAACACACTTACACTGACAACAGACTCTTTGCATTTAATGTGGAAACGATAGTTGGAGAGAGCTATAACTGCCTCTTCTGCTCGACCCACATACTCTGTACTCTCTCCATGTAGCTCTGGGAATGGGACCTGTATATATGGTAGAGAATGTTTGACAATCAAAGGTCATCAATTAATATCACTCTGTAGCTTAAGTGCTACATATGTTTGTTTCAGAGAAAGAAAAAATAATGATGCTTACCTGTCATGTGTGGGAAAATTCCACTCCTGACCACTAGGAGAAGGGTTGCCACCTGTCTGGGAATGACCTGGACAGTTAGGGTTTCCATTTGTGTGTCTGGATTTGAAGATGAGTCAGTTTGGGGGGGAAAGAGCCAAAGCCAAAAAGGTGACATGCTTTTGCAACAATTATTTCTCTCTTGCGTGTGAGAAATATTTTAATTGTGAGTGAGTGAGTGAGTGTGAGAGAGAGAGAGAGAGAGAGAGAGAGAGAGAGAGTGAGAGAGAGAGTGAGAGAGAGAGAGTGATAGTGTGTGTGTGTATGTGTGTGAGATAGTTTGTGAGTGAATTTCTATGTGCAAGTTTGTTTTTATGAGCTATTATACAGTGTGTACTCTGCATGGTGCAAGAGTGTTCGGGTTTAGCCTGAACTAAGGGCGGCAACCCTAGCTAGGACACCCCAACACACAAGAGCTTTAAGCCAGATGCTAAAATAATAGCCCTTAGATTTCTGACCTTTCTGAGGCCCAAAAAAATGAACAGAAAGAGAAGAAGAAAGTCTAAAAAAGTTTGTATGTTGCAAGAGCTTTTTTATGAAGGAAGTCACAATCGGTAGAGAAGAAGCTCCATAGAATTCTTAGGAGCTGGACAAAAAGGAACCACAATTTCCAGATTGATAGTATCTGTAGATACCACTTTAGGAACAAAAGAATACCTGGTGTAAAGATCATCCTTATCCTGATGAAAATCAGAAAATAAGGATTGCATGAGAAGATGCATCAGCTCAAAAGGAGAAGTTTGAAGAACCCTCAAAACCAAATTAAGATTCCAAGGAGATTAAACTGAACGATTAACTGGTTTAATGCTGATCAGAACCTGAACAAAGGACTGAAAGTCAAGAATTTAGCAAAACAGAAAGAGCTAAAATCTGACCCTTCAGAGAACTGGTTGATAAACTTATCTAAACCTTCCTGCAGGAACCCAAGAACTCTAGAAATACTAAAAGAATTCCAATGATAGCTTTTGCGAGAACACCACGCAAAAAAAATTATTTCCAAACCTTATTATCAATATGTCTGGTAACAGGTTTCCTAGCCTGTATCAAGGTATCAATAACCTTGTCAGAAAAACCTCTCAGACAAAATTAAGCATTCAATTGCAATGCCATCAAATTCAGAGTTTTGAGATCTTAATAAAGGAAAGGGCCTTGAGAGAGAAGATCATTTCTTAAATGAAGCCTCCAAGCGGGCACGAAGACATCTGCAACAGATCCGCAAATCATATACTGCAAGGCCAATCCAGAGCAATCGAAATTTCTGAGGCTTGTTCCTGCTTAATTCTGGCTATCACTTTGGATAGCAACACAAATGGAGGAAAAATGAAAACCCGGTTGAATAACCAAGGGACCACTAACGCATTTATATCAGGGTCCCAAGAACTGGCACAATACAAAGGCAATTTGTGATTCAAATTCTGAGATCTAGCTCTGGCAGACCCCCACATCTCACAATTTGGTTGAAAACTTCCTCCTGATTCACCAGGGAGAAGAGACTGGTAAATGAGAAAGTCTGCTTCCTGATTGTTCATACCTGGAATGTGAAAGGCAGAAATCCTGCAAAGATGGCTAAATGACGATGTAGGTCACTTTCCTCAATACTGAAGAACTTTGAGTATCTCCCTGATAATTGATGTATGCCACAGCCATGATGTTGTCTGGCAGGAATCTCAGAAAAGATTTGTGTCTGAGCTCATGCCAACTCTGGAGAGCCCTGAATATATATTGTTAACCTTGCCTCCTGGGGAAACTAAACTCCCTGCTTTCTCCGAGACCCCCAGACTACACCCCAACCTAACAGGCTGGCATCTGTGTAGATTACTACCAACACTAGTCAGTCTGCCAACAAGTGTGGAACTGTCTTGTTTGGTGATCTAACAGAATCCTCTGAGACATATCTTTGTGGTGGCGACTCCATTGATGCAGAACCTGCAATTGAAAGGCCCAAAGATGAAATCTTGACAAATGAAAATGCATCTGAAGCCTCCAGCAGCTTCCATGTACTAAGCAACAGAAGGGAGAGGATTTAGCTGCAGATGGGCACAAGCCCAATACAGCTCCAGTCTGCACTGATCTGTCAGAGACAAAAGCATAGTTGCAGAATAAATTATGAACTCCAGAAAAGGCACACTGGTCTGAAAAGTTAATCAACTTTTTGAAAGATTTATTTTCCAACCGTGACTGAAGCAATTGAAGAAGTATCTGAATGGAAGACACAGCCAGATGATAAGAAAGAGTATGAACCAAAATGTCATCCAAGTAAGGAACAACAGAAATTCCCTGAGCTCAAACTACAAACAGAGCTCCCAGTACTTTGTTAACACTCTAGGAGCTGAAGCCAGTCCAAAATGGAGTGCCACAAACTGATAGTGCTTGTCTACAAAGGCAAATCTCAGAAACTTGACATGATCCCTGTGGATAGGGATATGCTAATAAGCCTCTTAAGTTATGGTAGACATAAACTGACCCTCCTGCACTAAAGGAAGTACGAAATGTCTCCATCTCGAAAGTAGGAACTTTTTAGGAATGTGTTCAATATTTTGAGATCCAAAACAGGCAGGAAAAAAAGATACACTCATTCTTTGGTACTATAAAAAGTTTTAAATAAAAACCCCGATTTAATTCTGGAGTTGGAACTGGAGTAATAAGTCCAAATAATTCAAGATCTCTCACACAAGCCGAATAAGTCTTGGGCCTTTAAGCAGTCCTGGCATAAAGAATATTTCCTGAAGAGCTGCCTTAAAAAATGAATCCTCCTTCACAAATTGCTTACTGTAGCAGGACAATCCTGAACCTCTAAAGCAATTACAACGTCCCGAAATAAGGCATGAATATGCTCAAGCCACTCCTAAGGGAACGTCTGCGCTTAAGAGCTGAGGCAAGCAAGCTAATGCTATGGAGAAAGTTCAGATTAACTCTCTTGGGAGCAACTCAGATAGGGTAAAAACCTTTGCACACTGTGAATCGCAGTAAAACACTTAAGGATTAGCAATAGACTCAGCACATGATACACAAAACTGAACGGGGACACACACCTGATAATCCTTACAAAGCAAACAAACTTTAAGGGGTTAAATTAAATTAACAGTATCTCCCTTCTAAATAATAAGATGACAGACCAGAGGCCTGAGCTGCACCAGTTTGCTCCATAGTACCAGTAAGGAAATAGCTTAAGTATCAGTAAAAAAAAACTAAGAAAAACATAAATTATGCTTACCTGATAATTTAATCTCCATCTGTGGGAGCTAAGTCCACTGCTTCATTCATTACTTGTGGGAAATAAGAACCTGGCCACCAGGAGGAAGCAAAGACACCCCAGCCAAAGGCTTAAATACCTCCCCCACTCCCCTCATCCCCCAGTCATTCTGCCAAGGGAACAAGGAACAGTAGGAAAAATGTCAGGGTATAAATGGTGCCAGAAGAATTAAATTTAGGTCCGCCCACCAGAGAACGGGCAGGAGCAGTGGACTCTCCTCCCACAGATGGAAGTGAAATTATCAGGTAAGCATAATTTATGTTTTCCATCTTAATGGGAGGAGAGTCCACTGCTTCATTCGTTACTTATGGGAACAAATATCCAAGCTCTATAAGACACTGAATGAAAAAAACGAGAGTGCAAAAGGAGGCGGACCCTAAACTGAGGGCACCACAGCCTGCAGAACCTTTCTCCCAAAAGCTGCTTCCGCCGAAGAAAAAACATAACATTTTTAAATTTTGCAAAAGTATGTAAAGAAGACCAAGTGGCCACCTTACAAATCTGCTCCATAGAGGCCTCATTCTTAAAGGCCCAAGAAGAGGCCACAGCTCTAGTTGAGTGAGCAGTAATCCTCTGAGGAGGCTTATGTCCCGCTGTCTCATAGGCCAGATGGATCATGCTCCTCAACCAAAAAGACAGTGAAGTAGAAGAGGCCCTCAGTTTAGGAACCGCCTCCTTTTGAACTCCTTTGTGGCCAAAAGATAAAACTTCAGAGCCCGAACTACATCCAAATTATGAAGCAACCTTTCCTTCGACGACGAAGAAGGGTTATGACACAAGGAAGGAACTACTATTACCTGATTGATGTTACAATTAGACACCACCTTGGGAAGAAACCCCAATCCAGTGCGAAGAACAGTCTTATCAGCGTGAAAAACCAGGTAAGGAGGTTCACATTGCAAGGCCGCTAACTCAGAGACTCTGCGAGCGGATGCAATAGCCAATAGGGATAGAACCTTCCAGGGAAGAATTTTAATGTCAAGAGAATGCATAGGCTCAAACGGAGCCCTCTGCAAAATCTTAAGAACCAAGTTTAAGCTCCAAGGAGGAGCAGAATTTCTAAATACAGGCCTGATCCTAGACAGAGCCTGAACAAAGGACTGAATGTCAGGAATCTCCTCTAGCTTCTTGTGAAATAGTACAGATAAAGCCGAAATCTGTCCCTTTAAGGAACTGGCGGCAAGACCCTTATCCAGACCATGCTGGAGAAAGGCCAGAATCCTGGATACCCTAACCTTTTGCCAGGGATATCCATGTTCCTCAGACCAGGACAAGAAGGTCCTCCACACCTTATGATAGATGCGACGAGTGACTGGTTTCCTGGCCTGAGAGTATCAATCACTCTCTCCGAAAAATCCTCTCTTGGCTAAGACTAGGCGTTCAATCGCCACACAGTCAGCCTCAGAGAATCAAGATTTTGGTGTAGAAAGGGACCCTGAACCAGCAGATCCCTGCGACTGGATAACTTCCATGGAGGAGACTATGACATCCCCACCAGATCCGCAAACCACGTCCTCCGCGGCCACGACGGAGCAATCAGAATAGTCCAAGCTTGCTCCTGCTTCATGCAGGCCACTACTCGAGGAAGAAGAGGCAACGGTGGAAAAATGTAAAGTAGGTTGAACTCCCAGGGCACCACTAAGGCATCTATCAGCTCTGCCTGGGGATCCCTGGACTGCGACCCGTATCTGGGTAGCTTGAAGTTGAGTCTGGACGCCATGAGGTCTATCTTCGGCATCCCCCTTCTGTTGCAGATCTCCACGAACACCCCGGGATGGAGAGACCATTCCCCTGGATGAAAGGATTGTCTGCTGAGAAAATCTGCTTCCCAGTAGTCCACACCCGGAATGTGGATCGCTGAGAGCGAACAATTGTGGATCTCTGCACATTCCAGTATACGAGATACCTCCCTCATAGTTAGGGAGCTCCTCGTTCCCCCTGATGGTTTATGTAAGCCACAGAGATGATGTTGTCGGACTGGAAGCCTTCAGAGCGTTAAATATCGCTCATAGTTCCAGAATATTTATCGGTAGGCTCGATTCCTCTTCAGTCCACCTGCGCTGTGCCTTTCTGGCACCACAAACAGATCCCCATCCTGATAGACTTGCGTCCGTGGTCACAATTTCCCAGGATGGTCTCAAGAAGGATGTCCCCTGGGACAGCTGTCATAGATGGATCCACCAAAAGAGGGACTTCCTTGTTCTGTTGTCCAGAGATATCTGTTGGGATAGATCTGAGTGATCGCCGTTCCATTGTCTCAACATGCACAACTGAAGAGGTCTGAGATGGAACCTAGCGTATGGAATGACATCTATGCTGGATACCATGAGCCCAATCACCTCCATACACCTGGCCACAGATGTCCTTGAGGAGGTCTGAAGGGCAAGACAGTTGGACGCAATCTTGCAACGTCTCTGATCTGTCAAGAATATCTTCATGGCTGAAGAATCTATTATCGTACCAAGGAATTCCACCCTGTTGCTTGGGAGCAGGGAACTCTTTCCTTCATTTATCTTCCATCCGTGGGATCGAAGGAGAAGGAGAAGAGCCCTCGAATGATCCTTCGTAAGACTGCAGGATGGAGCCTGGACCAGGATATTGTCCAGATAAGGAGCCACTGCAATACCTCTGGCTCTCGCTACAGTGAGTAGTGCTCCAAGAACCTTCGTAAAGACTCTTGGGGCAATCGCCAGACCAAATGGTAGGACCACAAACTGGAAGTGCTGGTCCAAAATGCAAATCTTAGGAACCTGAAGTGATCCTTGTGGATTGGTACGTGAAGGTAATCATCCTTCAAATCTATTGTCATGAATTGCCCCTCTTGAACCAAGGGCAAAATCGACCTGATCGTCTCCATTTTGAACAATGGAACTGACAGAAACTTGTTTAGGCACTTTAGGTCCAGAATTGGGCGAAATGTGCCCTCCTTCTTTGGGACAACGAAAAGGTTTCAATAATACCCCAGTTCTTTCTGCTAGAGGCACTGGGACAATTACTCAGAGAGAGGAGAGATCCCTCACGCACCCTGGAAAGGTGTCTCTCTTCTCTGTACTTAATGATATGTTTGACAGGAGGAACCTGCCTCTTGGCGGATGGGTCTTGAACCCTATCCTGTAACCCTGGGCTACGACCTCCAGATCCCAAGGGTCCTGAAATCTCTCATCCAGGCCTCCAGAAAAAGAGATCTGCCCCCTACGCAATCCAGAGACTGATCGGGGGCCGCCCCTTCATGCCGATTTTATCTCGACGGGCTTCTTACTCTGCTTGGATTTGCTCCAAGAGTTAGCTGGCTTTTAAGATCCCTTGGATTGCACTAACTTTGCGGCAGGCTGCGGGAACAGATTTGTCTGCACGAAAGGGACGAAAAGTAGACCCTTTAGGCTTATTCTTATCCTGCGGAAAGTGCCCTTGCCACCCGTGACCGTGGATATAAAAGAATCCAGGCCCGGTCTGAAAAGAACCTTCCCCTTGATTGGGAAAGTAATCTTGACTTGGAAGTCATGTCAGCAGACCACAACTAACCACAGAGCCCTGCGGGCTAAAACAGAAAAACCTGATGTCTTAGCATTCAGGCGAATAATCTGCATATTTGCATCACAGATGAACAAATCAGCTACCCTTAAGGCCTTAATTTGTTACTGTATCTCCTCGAGGGGAGTCTCCATAGCCGAGAGCGTCACACCAAAAGGTAGTAGCACCAGCCACCGCAGTGACCACCGCTGCCGGTTGAAAAATGAACCCCGTAAGTTGGAACATCTTCCTCAACATTGACTCCAACTTTTTATCCATGGGCTCCTTGAACGAAGAACTATCCTCGAGCGGAAGTTCTCTTAGCGAGTGTGGAGATAGCACCATCCACCTTAGCAATGGCCCCCCACAGCTCAAGCTGCGAGTCCGGAATAGGGAACAGCTTTTTAAAAGAGGTAGAAGGAGAAAAGGACGAACCAAGCTTCTCCCACTCATTCTTAATAATATTAGCCAATTTAATGGGGACCGGGAAAGTCTGAGGCACCACCCTGTCCTCATAAACCCTATCTAGCTTAGGGAACAAAGGTTCCTTCAGAAGTTTCGGTTCAGGAACCTCCAGCGTAGCAAGCAACTCTTTCAGCAGAAAGCGCAAATGCTCCATCTTAAATTTAAAATCTGGCTCCCCCGCAGACGGAGGTCTAGAAGTCGCCGATTCAGACCCAGAAAGAACATACTCCGAAGAGTCTGAGTCGTCATCAGCTGATAATCTGTCAGAGACATCAAGCGGAGTAGATGGCCCCTGGGACGGATAGCTATGTTTCACCTTTCGCTTGCGCTTAGCAGGGAGTGGTAAGGCATTGAAGGTGGCAGAAACCGCCGTTTGTAACTGATCAGCGAAATCTGGCGGACAAAGGGACCCTCCCGCGGGAGGATAAGTAGTGCCCTGGGGTGCTGCATGTGCAATCAGAGATGAGTGTAGGGAACGCACCTCTCAGGACAGAGATCCCACAGAGGTGGACGGCTCAGTAGTACTAAATATCTTATTGTTTTTAGATATTGCAATTTTATCGAAGCATGTGGAACAGAGTTTAGCAGGCGGATCAACCGGAACCTCCTCACAATAGACACAGTTAATAGGTTTAGCTAAAGAGGGAGTACCCTCTGACATATCAGAATCCTCCATAGCTTACGCTTTTATTGCGGACTAGATAGAATTTAAATGGCACCTTTATATGCCAATGGCCGGGGCACTCACCACCTCCTATGACCCGGACCACAGAGAAACAGCTTTGTCTCTTCCAACCGCCGGTCAAGAAAGAGGAAGTTAGAGAGGCCACACCCGGTCACATGGAGTGTCATGCAGGACCACCCCTGCACTAAAGAGAAAAACATGCCAAAAAGGTCCGCATCAATTTCTCGCTAAGAAACTGACTGTTCACATACTGCCAGAGCCTCATCTCACACATAACGCAGCATAAAAACACAATAAACAATATTATGTATAAGAAAAACCCTGTTCAATAACCCCCTTTCCGAGGGTATGACCCTTGATTCTATACAGATAAAGGCGACACAGTGTGACCCTGTGTTCTTGCGTTATCATATATGTATAAATGAAACGATCTTACCAGAATCTACGCCGTGGAACAGGAACATGGCCTTTCAAGTGTGACAGGGTAGTAGCATCGCTTCTGACATGGACTTGAGATCAGAAAAGCAGGCAGCGAAACTCGTCAACGCTGACTGCTTATGGAGCTGTTAATGCGAGTCGGGATGGGTTTGCAGAAAGACTCTCCCTGCATCTCCGGACTCTAACTTTCATCCAAGCTGAGTACTACCCTCCATAAGAGGCTACTCCGAATCTTCCGACACTTCTCTACCAACCTCCTGTGACAAAAGGCAAAGAATGACTAGGGGATGAGGGAAGTGGGGAAGGTATTTAAGCCTTTGGCTGGGGTGTCTTTGCCTCCTCCTGGTAGCCAGGTTCTAAATTCCCACAAGTAATGAATGAAGCAGTGGACTCTCCTCCCATTAAGATGGAAATAAGCAGTAAAAAGCACAAACGGTTAACCCACATAGAGAAGAAAAAACAGAATGTGAAACTGATTAACCTTTAAAAGGCAAACAGTAATAATCAACGTAAGGTACTGTTTAAATAAGCCCTAAATAAACCTAAAACAGTAAAAAGGCTTACATAGCAAATAGCACATAAAAAGTTAAATAAAATTTGTACCCCAAATTTGAAGTTGAGCTCGGATGATCAGAGTGCCTTACCACCTCCATCAGTACTGAGAAACTTCCTACACGCTGATAATGTTACAGCAAAACAGGAAGAGGAAAAAAATATAATTTATGCTTACCTGATAAATTCCTTTCTCCTGTAGTGTAGTCAGTCCACGGGTCATCCATTACTTATGGGATTATATCTCCTCCCCAACAGGAAGTGCAAGAGGATCACCCAAGCAGAGCTGCTATATAGCTCCTCCCCTCTACGTCATACCCAGTCATTCGACCGAAAACCAAACGAGAAAGGAGAAAACTATAGGGTGCAGTGGTGACTGGAGTTTAATTTAAAATTTAGACCTGCTGTAAAAAACAGGGCGGGCCGTGGACTGACTACACTACAGGAGAAATGAATTTATCAGGTAAGCATAAATTATATTTTCTCCTGTTAAGTGTAGTCAGTCCACGGGTCATCCATTACTTATGGGATACCAATACCAAAGCTAAAAGTACACGGATGACGGGAGGGACAGGCAGGATCTTTACACGGTAGAACCTTTCTCCCAAAAACAGCCTCCGAAGAAGCAAAAGTGTCAAATTTGTAAAATTTTGAAAAAGTGTGAAGTGAAGACCAAGTTGCAGCCTTGCAAATCTGTTCAACAGAGGCCTCATTCTTAAAGGCCCAAGTGGAAGCCATAGCTCTAGTAGAATGAGCCGTAATCCTTTCAGGAGGCTGCTGTCCAGCAGTCTCATAGGCTAAACGTATTATGCTACGAAGCCAGAAAGAGAGAGAGGTAGCCGAAGCTTTTTGACCTCTCCTCTGTCCAGAATAAACGACAAACAGGGAAGAAGTTTGACGAAAATCTTTAGTTGCCTGCAAATAAAATTTCAGAGCACGGACGACGTCCAGATTGTGCAGAAGTCGTTCCTTCTTTGAAGAAGGGTTAGGGCACAATGATGGAACAACAATCTCTTGATTGATATTCTTGTTAGTGACTACCTTAGGTAAGAACCCAGGTTTAGTACGCAGAACTACCTTGTCTGAATGAAAAATCAGATAAGGAGAATCACAATGTAAGGCCGATAACTCAGAGACTCTTCGAGCCGAGGAAATAGCCATTAAAAACTGAACTTTCAAAGATAACAGCTTGATATCAATGGAATGAAGGGGTTCAAACGGAACACCTTGCAGAACGTTAAGAACTAAGTTTAAGCTCCACGGCGGAGCAATAGTCTTAAGCACAGGCTTAATCCTAGCCAAAGCCTGAACGTCTGGAACTTCTGATAGACGTTTGTGTAAAAGGATAGACAGAGCTGAGATCTGTCCCTTTAATGAACTAGCAGATAAACCCTTTTCTAAACCTTCTTGTAGAAAAGACAATATCCTAGGAATCCTAACCTTACTCCATGAGTAACTCTTGGATTCGCACCAATATAAGTATTTACGCCATATTTTATGGTAAATTTTCCTGGTAACAGGTTTCCTAGCCTGTATTAAGGTATCAATTACTGACTCCGAGAATCCCCGCTTTGATAGAATCAAGCGTTCAATCTCCATGCAGTCAGCCTCAGAGAAATTAGATTTGGATGTTTGAAAGGACCCTGAATCAG
This sequence comes from Bombina bombina, assembly GCF_027579735.1. Lineage (NCBI taxonomy): Eukaryota > Metazoa > Chordata > Amphibia > Anura > Bombinatoridae > Bombina > Bombina bombina. Next base: position 488,172,664 of record NC_069500.1, on the reverse strand, counting down.
AAGGTCCTGTCTCAGAGGCAGAGACCATGGTGGACAGGACGACATGTCCACTAGATCTGCATACCAGGTCCTGCGTGGCCACGCAGGCGCTATTAGAATCATCAATGCTCTCTCCTGTTTGATCCTGGCAATCAATCGAGGAAGCATCGGGAAGGGTGGAAACACATAAGCCATGTTGAAGACCCAAGGTGCTGTCAGAGCATCTATCAGTACCACTCCCGGGTCCCTGGACCTGGATCCGTAACAAGGAAGCTTGGCGTTCTGGCGAGACGCCATGAGATCCAGATCTGGTTTGCCCCAATGATGAAGCAGTTGGGCAAACACCTCCGGATGAAGTTCCCACTCCCCCGGATGAAAAGTCTGGCGACTTAGAAAATCCGCCTCCCAGTTCTCCACGCCTGGGATGTGGATCGCTGACAGGTGGCAAGAGTGAGACTCTGCCCAGCGAAATATCCTTGAGACTTCCATCATCGCTAGGGAACTCCTTGTCCCTCCCTGATGGTTGATGTAAGCCACAGTCGTGATGTTGTCCGACTGAAACCTGATGAACCTCAGAGTTGCTAACTGAGGCCAAGCCAGAAGAGTATTGAAAACTGCTCTTAATTCCAGAATGTTTATTGGAAGGAGTCTCTCCTCCTGAGTCCATGATCCCTGAGCCTTCAGGGAATTCCAGACTGCGCCCCAACCTAGAAGGCTGGCGTCTGTTGTTACAATCGTCCAATCTGGCCTGCGGAAGGGCATCCCCTTGGACAGATGTGGCCGAGAAAGCCACCATAGAAGAGAATCTCTGGTCTCTTGATCCAGATTTAGCAGAGGGGACAAATCTGAGTAATCCCCATTCCACTGACTTAGCATGCACAATTGCAGCGGTCTGAGATGCAGGCGTGCAAAAGGTACTATGTCCATTGCCGCTACCATTAAGCCGATTACCTCCATGCACTGAGCCACTGACGGGTGTTGAATGGAATGAAAGACGGCAAGCATTTAGAAGTTTTGATAACCTGTCCTCCGTCAGGTAAATTTTCATTTCTACAGAATCTATAAGAGTCCCTAAGAAGGGAACTCTTGTGAGTGGCAATAGAGAACTCTTTTCTACGTTCACCTTCCACCCATGCGACCTTAGAAATGCCAGAACTAACTCTGTATGAGACTTGGCAGTTTGGAAACTTGACGCTTGTATCAGAATGTCGTCTAGGTACGGAGCTACCGCTATTCCTCGCGGTCTTAGTACCGCCAGAAGAGAGCCCAGAACCTTTGTAAAGATTCTTGGAGCCGTAGCTAACCCGAAGGGAAGAGCTACAAACTGGTAATGCCTGTTTAGGAAGGCAAACCTTAGATACCGGTAATGATCCTTGTGAATCGGTATGTGAAGGTAGGCATCCTTTAAATCCACTGTGGTCATGTACTGACCCTCTTGGATCATAGGTAAGATGGTCCGAATAGTTTCCATTTTGAACGATGGAACTCTTAGGAATTTGTTTAAGATCTTTAAGTCCAAGATTGGTCTGAAAGTTCCCTCTTTTTTGGGAACCACAAACAGATTTGAATAAAACCATTGTCCGTGTTCCGACCGCGGAACTGGGTGGATCACTCCCATTAGTAAGAGGTCTTGTACACAGCGTAGAAACGCCTCTTTCTTTATCTGGTTTGCTGATAACCTTGAAAGATGAAATCTCCCTTGTGGAGGAGAAGCTTTGAAGTCCAGAAGATATCCCTGAGATATGATCTCCAACGCCCAGGGATCCTGGACATCTCTTGCCCAAGCCTGGGCGAAGAGAGAAAGTCTGCCCCCCACTAGATCCGTTTCCGGATCGGGGGCCCTCACTTCATGCGGTCTTAGGGGCAGCAGCAGGTTTTCTGGCCTGCTTGCCCTTGTTCCAGGACTGGTTAGGTTTCCAGCCCTGTCTGTAGCGAGCAACAGTTCCTTCCTGTCTTGGAGCGGAGGAAGTTGATGCTGCTCCTGCCTTGAAGTTACGAAAGGCACGAAAATTAGACTGTTTAGCCCTTGGTTTGGCCCTGTCTTGAGGCAGGGCATGGCCCTTACCTGAGGCAGGGCATGGCCCTTACCTGAGGCAGGGCATGGCCCTTACCTGAGGCAGGGCATGGCCCTTACCTCCAGTAATGTCAGCGATAATTTCTTTCAAACCGGGCCCGAATAATGTCTGCCCTTTGAAAGGAATGTTAAGCAATTTAGATTTAGAAGTCACATCAGCTGACCAGGATTTAAGCCACAGCGCTCTACGCGCTTGAATGGCGAATCCGGAGTTCTTAGCCGTAAGTTTAGTTAAGTGTACTACGGCATCAGAAATAAATGAATTAGCTAGCTTAAGGACTTTAAGCTTGTTTATAATCTCATCCAATGGAGCTGTGCTAAGGGTCTCTTCCAGAGACTCAAACCAGAAAGCCGCCGCAGCCGTGACAGGCGCAATGCATGCAAGGGGTTGTAATATAAAACCTTGCTGAACAAACATTTTCTTAAGGTAACCCTCTAACTTTTTATCCATTGGATCTGAAAAAACATAATTTATGCTTACCTGATAAATTCCTTTCTTCTGTAGTGTGATCAGTCCACGGGTCATCATTACTTCTGGGATATTACTCCTCCCCAACAGGAAGTGCAAGAGGATTCACCCAGCAGAGCTGCATATAGCTCCTCCCCTCTACGTCACTCCCAGTCATTCGACCAAGGACCAACGAGAAAGGAAAAGCCAAGGGTGAAGTGGTGACTGGAGTATAAATTAAAAAATATTTACCTGCCTTAAAAACAGGGCGGGCCGTGGACTGATCACACTACAGAAGAAAGGAATTTATCAGGTAAGCATAAATTATGTTTTCTTCTGTTAAGTGTGATCAGTCCACGGGTCATCATTACTTCTGGGATACCAATACCAAAGCAAAAGTACACGGATGACGGGAGGGATAGGCAGGCTCTTTATACAGAAGGAACCACTGCCTGAAGAACCTTTCTCCCAAAAATAGCCTCCGATGAAGCAAAAGTGTCAAATTTGTAAAATTTGGAAAAAGTATGAAACGAAGACCAAGTTGCAGCCTTGCAAATCTGTTCAACAGAGGCCTCATTCTTGAAGGCCCAAGTGGAAGCCACAGCTCTAGTAGAATGAGCTGTAATTCTTTCAGGAGGCTGCTGTCCAGCAGTCTCATAAGCTAAACGAATTATGCTACGAAGCCAAAAAGAAAGAGAGGTAGCGGAAGCTTTTTGACCTCTCCTCTGCCCAGAGTAAATGACAAACAGAGAAGACGTTTGTCGAAATTCCTTAGTTGCCTGTAAGTAAAATTTTAGAGCACGGACTACATCCAGGTTGTGCAGTAGACGTTCCTTCTTTGAAGAAGGATTTGGGCATAAAGAAGGAACAACAATCTCTTGATTGATATTCCTGTTAGTAACTACCTTAGGTAAGAACCCAGGTTTAGTACGCAGGACTACCTTATCCGAATGAAAAATCAAATAAGGAGAATCACAATGTAAGGCTGATAATTCAGAGACTCTTCGAGCCGAGGAAATAGCCATTAAAAATAGAACTTTCCAAGATAACAACTTTATATCAATGGAATGAAGGGGTTCAAACGGAACGCCCTGAAAAACATTAAGAACAAGGTTTAGACTCCATGGTGGAGCAACAGTTTTAAACACAGGCTTAATCCTGGTCAAAGCCTGACAAAAAGCCTGGACGTCAGGAACTTCTGACAGACGTTTGTGTAACAGAATGGACAGAGCTGAGATCTGTCCCTTTAATGAACTAGCAGATAAACCCTTTTCTAAACCTTCTTGTAGAAAAGACAATATCCTAGGAATCCTAACCTTACTCCAAGAGTAACCTTTGGATTCACACCAATATAGGTATTTACGCCATATCTTATGGTAAATCTTTCTGGTAACAGGTTTCCTAGCCTGTATTAAGGTATCAATAACTGACTCAGAAAACCCACGTCTTGATAAAATCAAGCGTTCAATTTCCAAGCAGTCAGCTTCAGAGAAGTTAGATTTTGATGTTTGAAGGGACCCTGTATCAGAAGGTCCTGTTTCAGAGGTAGAGACCAAGGTGGACAGGATGACATGTCCACCAGGTCTGCATACCAAGTCCTGCGTGGCCACGCAGGTGCTATTAGAATCACTGATGCTCTCTCTTGTTTGATTCTGGCAATCAATCGCGGAAGCAACGGGAAGGGTGGAAACACGTAAGCCATCCTGAAGTCCCAAGGTGCTGTCAGAGCATCTATCAGGACTGCTCCTGGGTCCCTGGATCTGGACCCGTAACGAGGAAGCTTGGCGTTCTGTCGAGACGCCATGAGATCTATCTCTGGTTTGCCCCAACGTCGAAGTATTTGGGCAAAGACCTCCGGATGAAGTTCCCACTCCCCCGGATGAAAAGTCTGACGACTTAAGAAATCCGCCTCCCAGTTCTCCACTCCCGGGATGTGGATTGCTGACAGGTGGCAAGAGTGAGACTCTGCCCAGAGAATTATCTTTGATACTTCCATCATAGCTAGGGAGCTTCTTGTCCCTCCCTGATGGTTGATGTAAGCTACAGTCGTGATGTTGTCCGACTGAAACCTGATGAACCCCCGAGTTGTCAACTGGGGCCAAGCCAGGAGGGCATTGAGAACTGCTCTCAATTCCAGAATGTTTATTGGCAGGAGACTCTCCTCCTGACTCCATCGTCCCTGAGCCTTCAGAGAATTCCAGACGGCACCCCAACCTAGAAGGCTGGCGTCTGTTGTTACAATTGTCCAGTCTGGTCTGCTGAATGGCATCCCCCTGGACAGATGTGGCCGAGAAAGCCACCATAGAAGAGAATTTCTGGTCTCTTGATCCAGATTCAGAGAAGGGGATAAGTCTGAGTAATCCCCATTCCACTGACTTAGCATGCACAGTTGCAGTGGTCTGAGGTGTAAGCGTGCAAAGGGTACTATGTCCATTGCCGCTACCATTAAGCCGATTCCCTCCATGCATTGAGCCACTGACGGGTGTTGAATGGAATGAAGGGTGCGGCAAGCACTTTGAAGTCTTGTTAGCCTGTCCTCTGTCAGGTAAATCTTCATTTCTACAGAATCTATAAGAGTCCCCAGGAAGGGAACTCTTGTGAGTGGAACGAGTGAACTTTTCTTTTCGTTCACCTTCCATCCATGTGAACTTAGAAATGCCAGCACTAACTCTGTATGAGACTTGGCAGTTTGAAAGCTTGAAGCTTGTATCAGAATGTCGTCTAGGTATGGAGCTACCGAGATTCCCCGCAGTCTTAGTACCGCCAGAAGAGCACCCAGAACCTTTGTGAAGATTCTTGGAGCTGTAGCCAATCCGAATGGAAGAGCCACAAACTGGTAATGCCTGTCTAGGAAGGCAAACCTTAGGTACCGATAATGATCTTTGTGAATCGGTATGTGAAGGTAAGTATCTTTTAAATCTACAGTGGTCATGTACTGACCCTCTTGGATCATAGGTAAAATTGTCCGAATAGTCTCCATCTTGAACGATGGAACTCTTAGGAATTTGTTTAGGATCTTTAAGTCCAGGATTGGTCTGAAAGTTCCCTCTTTTTTGGGAACCACAAACAGATTTGAGTAAAACCCCTGTCCCTGTTCCGATCGTGGAACTGGATGGATTACTCCCATTAACAAGAGCTCTTGTACGCAGCGTAGAAACGCCTCTTTCTTTGTCTGGATTGTTGACAATCTTGACAGATGAAATCTCTCTCTTGGAGGAGAGTATTTGAAGTCCAGAAGGTATCCCTGAGATATTATCTCTAGCGCCCAGGGATCCTGGACATCTCTTGCCCAAGCCTGGGCGAAGAGAGAAAGTCTGCCCCCCACTAGATCCGATCCCGGATCGGGGGCCCTCAATTCATGCTGTCTTAGGGGCAGCAGCAGGTTTCCTAGTCTGCTTGCCCTTGTTCCAGGACTGGTTAGGTTTCCAGCCTTGTCTGTAGCGAGCAACAGCTCCTTCCTGTTTTGGTGCAGAGGAAGTTGATGCTGCTCCAGCTTTGAAATTACGAAAGGAACGAAAATTAGACTGTCTAGTCTTGGCTTTGGCTTTGTCCTGAGGCAGGGCATGGCCTTTACCTCCTGTAATGTCAGCGATAATCTCTTTCAACCCGGGCCCGAATAAGGTCTGCCCTTTGAAAGGTATATTAAGCAATTTAGACTTAGAAGTAACATCAGCTGACCAGGATTTTAGCCACAGCGCCCTGCGTGCCTGAATGGCGAATCCTTAATTCTTCGCCGTAAGTTTAGTAAGATGTACTACGGCCTCCGAAATGAATGAATTAGCTAGTTTAAGGACTCTAAGCCTGTCCGTAATGTCGTCCAGAGTAGCTGAACCAATGTTCTCTTCCAGAGACTCAATCCAGAATGCCGCTGCAGCCGTGATCGGGGCAATGCATGCAAGGGGTTGCAATATAAAACCTTGTTGAACAAACATTTTCTTAAGGTAACCCTCTAACTTTTTATCCATTGGATCTGAAAAAGCACAGCTATCCTCCACCGGGATAGTGGTACGCTTAGCTAAGGTAGAAACTGCTCCCTCCACCTTAGGGACCGTTTGCCATAAGTCCCTTGTGGTGGCGTCTATTGGAAACATTTTTCTAAATATCGGAGGGGGTGAGAACGGCACACCGGGTCTATCCCACTCCTTAGTAACAATTTCAGTAAGTCTCTTAGGTATAGGAAAAACCTCAGTACTCGTCGGTACCGCAAAATATTTATCCAACCTACATAATTTCTCTGGTATTGCAACTGTGTTACAATCATTCAGAGCCGCTAACACCTCCCCTAGTAATACACGGAGGTTTTCCAGTTTAAATTTAAAATTTGAAATATCTGAATCCAGTCTGTTTGGATCAGAACCGTCACCCACAGAATGAAGTTCTCCGTCCTCATGTTCTGCCACCTGTGACGCAGTGTCTGACATGGCCCTAATATTATCAGCGCACTCTGTTCTCACCCCAGAGTGATCACGCTTTTAGCCAAAACCTCAGTCATAACAGTAGCCATATCCTGTAATGTGATTTGTAATGGCCGCCCAGATGTACTCGGCGCTACAATATCACGCACCTCCCTCTGAGCGGGAGATGTAGGTACTGACACGTGAGGCGAGTTAGTCGGCATAACTCTCCCCTCGTTGTTTGGTGAAATTTGTTCAATTTGTACAGATTGACTTTTATTTAAAGTAGCATCAATACAGTTAGTACATAAATTTCTATTGGGCTCCACTTTGGCATTGCAACAAATGACACAGGTATCATCCTCTGAATCAAACATGTTTAACACACTAGCAAATAAAATTGCAACTTGGAAATACAATTCAATTAGAATAATATTAAAACGTACTGTGCCTTTAAGAAGCACAGAAGATCTATGACAGTTGAAAATTAATAAATTGAAACAGTTATAGCCTCAATCCTTGTAAACAACACAACTTTAGCAAAGGTTTAATCCCATTAGCAAAGATAACAAATTCTGAAAGCAGGAAACAAATTACAGAATAAACGTTTTTTATCTCAGTCAAACTATAATTCTCACAGCTCTGCTGAGAGAAATTACCTCCCTCAAAATAAGTTTTGAAGACCCCTGAGCTCTGTAGAGATGAACCGGATCATGCAGGGAATACAATGAGTTGCTGACTGAAATATTTGATGCAGTAAAAGCGCCAAAAAAACGGCCCCTCCCCCTCACACACAGCAGTGAGGGAGAACAGAAACTGTCAGAAAAACAGATTAAGCAACTGCCAAGTGGAAAAATAGTGCCCAAACATTTATTCACTCAGTACCTCAGTAAATGAAAACTATTTTACATTCCAGCAAAAACGTTAAACATAATCTCTAGTTATTAAACAGCTTTATGTATTTCTTACAGTGTAATTCTAGTGAAGTACCATTCCCCAGAATACTGAAGTGTAAAGTATACATACATGACATTATATCGGTATGGCAGGATTTTCTCATCAATTCCATTGTCAGAAAATAAAAACTGCTACATACCTCTATGCAGATTCATCTGCCCGCTGTCCCCTGATCTGAAGTTTACCTCTCCTCAGATGGCCGAGAAACAGCAATATGATCTTAACTACTCCGGCTAAAATCATAACAAAAACTCTGGTAGATTCTTCTTCAAACTCTGCCAGAGAGATAATAACACACTCCGGTGCTATTTTAAAATAACAAACTTTTGATTGAAGATATAAAACTAAGTATAATCACCATAGTCCTCTCACACATCCTATCTAGTCGTTGGGTGCAAGAGAATGACTGGGAGTGACGTAGAGGGGAGGAGCTATATGCAGCTCTGCTGGGTGAATCCTCTTGCACTTCCTGTTGGGGAGGAGTAATATCCCAGAAGTAATGATGACCCGTGGACTGATCACACTTAACAGAAGAAAGCACAGCTATCCTCCACCGGGATAGTGGTGCGCTTAGCCAGAGTAGAAACTGCTCCCTCCACCTTAGGGACCGTCTGCCATAAGTCCCGTGTGGTGGCGTCTATTGGAAACATTTTTCTAAATATAGGAGGGGGTGAAAAAGGCACACCGGGTCTATCCCACTCCTTGTTAACAATTTCTGTAAGCCTTTTAGGTATAGGAAAAACGTCAGTACACGCCGGTACCGCTAAATATTTATCCAGCCTACATACTTTCTCTGGAATTGCAACCGTGTTACAATCATTCAGAGCCGCTAATACCTCCCCTAGTAATACACGGAGGTTCTCAAGCTTAAATTTAAAATTTGAAATGTCTGAGACCAGTTTACTTGGATCAGATCCGTCACCCACAGAATGAAGCTCTCCGTCCTCATGTTCTGCAAATTGTGACGCAGTATCAGACATGGCTCTATTATTATCAGCGCACTCTGTTCTTACCCCAGAGTGATCGCGTTTACCCCTAAATTCTGGCAAATTAGATAGTACTTCAGTCATAACATTAGCCATGTCTTGCAAAGTGATTTGTATGGGCCGCCCTGATGTACTTGGCGCCACAATATCACGCACCTCCTGAGCGGGAGGCGAAGGTACTGACACGTGAGGAGAGTTAGTCGGCATAACTTCCCCCTCGTTGTCTGGTGATAATTTCTTTACATGTACAGATTGGCTTTTATTTAAAGTAGCATCAATGCAATTAGTACACAAATTTCTATTGGGCTCCACATTGGCCTTTAAACATAGAGAACAAAGAGATTCATCTGTGTCAGACATGTTTAAACAGACTAGCAATGAGACTAGCAAGCTTGGAAATACTTTTCTAAATAAATTTACAAGCAATATAAAAAACGCTATTGTGCCTTTAAGAAGCACAAAAAGCTGTCACAGTTGAAATAACAATGAACCAAAATAGTTATAGCAACCAATTTTTCACAGTAAATGTATTAAGTTAGCAAAGGATTGCACCCACCAGCAAATGGATGATTAACCCCTTAATACCCAAAAAACGGATAACAATTTAATAATTAACGTTTTTATCACAGTCAAAACACACTGTCACAGGTCTGCTGTGAGTGATTACCTCCCTCAAAACTAGTTTTGGAGACCCCTGAGCTCTGTAGAGACGTCCTGGATCATGGAGGAAGAAATAGGAAGACTGTGACTAAATTTTTACTGCGCAATAAAGCGCTAAAATAGGCCCCTCCCACTCATATTACAACAGTGGGGAAGCTCAGTAAACTGTTTTTATTCAGAAAACAAACGACAGCCATGTGGTAAAAATCATGCCCATAAAGTTTTATCACCAAGTACCTCAGAAAAAACGATTAACATGCCAGTAAACGTTTTAAAAATGAAAATTATGAAATGTTATTAATAAGCCTGCTGCTAGTCGCTTTCACTGCAGTGCAGGCTCAAATATTACTTTAATATAGACAGTATTTTCTTAGTGAAATTCCATTCCCCAGAAATACCTCAGAGTATACATACATACATATCAGCCTGATACCAGTCGCTACTATTGCATTTAAGGCTGCACTTACATTACATCTGTATTAGCAGTATTTTCTCAGTCAATTCCATTCCTTAGAAAATAATATACTGCAACATACCTCCTTGCAGGTGGGCCCTGCCTGCTATCCCCTGTTCTGAAGTTACCTCACTCCTCAGAATGGCTGAGAACAGCAAGTGGATCTTAGTTACGACCGCTAAGATCATAGACAAACTCAGGTAGATTCTTCTTCTAATGCTGCCTGAGAAGAAAACAACAAACTTTTGATTGAAGAAATAAAAACTAAGTTTAACACACCACAGTCCTCTCACACGTCCTATCTATTAGTTAGGTGCAAGAGAATGACTGGGTATGACGTAGAGGGGAGGAGCTATATAGCAGCTCTGCTTGGGTGATCCTCTTGCACTTCCTGTTGGGGAGGAGATATAATCCCATAAGTAATGGATGACCCGTGGACTGACTACACTTAACAGGAGAAATTATAACACAGAAGAGGCACACTAAAACAGTTATCCCGTAGCACTTCGGCACTACGGATGAGTGATAAGCAGAAATTTAGTGCAGGTGTAGTAAAACACACTGCGCATAGCTCGGAAGCAACTTCTAAGCATGCAAAGACAACCAAGCTAAATTTAAAGCATCAGTGATATTTAAAGTGCTATAAACTGCTAGTATAGGGGGTATGATCCCCAGACTATGTGAAGCACAAACATGTTCATACTAATTAGCCGATGGGCTATGAAGGTGCAGGTATTTACCACTCACCCTCCATCCACTGTGCTTGCCTCAGCTGCAGCAACTTGCTTCCAGTAGACAAGCCTATCCTAAGCAGCAAGAGCATTATTAAGAAAGAGCATGATGACAAGGATCTAAATCATTAACAGCATCTGAACCAAGGGGATTGGTGGACAGGTCCACATTTCACCAGGGGAGGGCTGTGGATCCACAAGAAGCAGCTCATTGTAGATCAGGGGATTGGTAAACAAGTCCACATTTCATCTGGGAGGCTTGCAACATTTCTCACTGAGAAAAGACCTTTCACCACCTGGCTGATAGCTCACTGCCTAGCCCCCTGAGCGACAGGTTACTGTGAAGAGGATTTGTGCCTCAGATCAATAAGAGAATCCCCTTTCAAAAGATGAGTAAATTATCATGTATAGTTGGAAGGATTTAAAGCTCTGGTGTGTCTCGTCTCCTCCTAGTGGTCAGGAGAGAAATATTCCAACACATGATGACTAGTGTACTGATGAAAAACACATTTTGGCAGATAAGAGCCAGAAGATCTGCCCAAACTTCTTATAAAAAGTGTAAGGTTTACAAACAAATCCCCCACAATGTTTGTATGTATCAACTTTAAAGGGATATTGTATACAAAACAAAACATTTATAAAAAGAAAAATCTAATTCAATGTATGTAGCCCATCTGGGTGTTTTTGTGAAAATTTATAGTGCTGCTTTTCAAGATCCTAATCAAGCCCCAAAGTATTAGATTTAGACTGAAGTCTACAGAGACTCCTGCTTTCTCTTGTTTGTGTAATCTGTCTTTCCATATGCAGGGGAGGGTGGGGGGTCTGCTCTTCCAGCTTTCTAAGCCCTTTCCCTGGGTGTCCCACCATAACCTCATCAACAGTTATATGAGTATATGTGCATATTCTTCTTTATAGTAGTGTAGTACACTCACTTTAATGGAAGTTTATTTGATGAACTAACCACCATTTCTGTAACTGAATCCACTAATTACTCCTGAACCTACTACCCTTCAACATTAGATCATGAACCCTTGTTCAGTGTTGCTCTTCTTGTGAAAAATACTTTCAGTTACAGCAAGCCCCTTAGTATACTTAAAGGGACAGTACACTGTAAAATTGTTTTTCCATAAATGTATTTTAAATGACTTGTTATACCAACTGCAGAGTATAAAATATTTGAGAAATTGCATTTTCGGGTTTATTTGTGTATCTGAAGTAGCTGGTTTTGTGCTTTGAAACCACAGCCTATTACAATGGGTTGAGCTTCAGTAATATCAGATCTCATTATGTTATCACTTAGTGTACACAGACTTGCTTCCTTATCTTATATTTGTCTGGAACACCAAAGCTCAATACATAGAGAACAATGGAAAATTATCATTTTATTGCTCAACTATCATGCTCCCACTGAGGGTTTAATCTCTTCTGCTGGCTGTGTTTACTTAGGCTTGTCAATAGGGTATACGCCAGTATCAAAACTTTCAGTATAGGTTGGGAAACCACAAGCTAAATCAGCTATTTCAAATGCTGAAATATGAGTAAAGGAGCTACTTGCAACCAATTTAATACACTCTAGCAGGTAAAAAGGATCATTGGGAATAATTTAAAGGGGAGAAAGTTTTTGGGTGAACTGTCCCTTTAAGTTACATTGTTAAAGGGACAGTCAACACCCGACACAACAGGATCCCATAGCTTTGAAACCCAAACGAAGATTCGTCTGCACCGCATCCCTTCTGTATTACCTACTTCCTTGTCCTAGTAATCATCCACTATACATGAGTTAATCTGATCGAAACATGGCCGCCTAACTCCCCACCGTTACGTAGCTACCTTCTCTTTCAAAGCATCAGCCAATTAGAATGCAATCCTCGGTCAGAAATTAAACTCGTTCACTGAGTTTTGCGCATGCGCGATTGCATAGGAACCAAAAAAGCAGAACTTTATTTTGCACAATTGTTTCTGCCGGATTATATATGTAACAGTACCTTATTACACCAATACGAGGTAATTGTCACCTGCATTGAAAGGTTTCTTTTTGCTGGTCTCAATCTGAAAATCGATATTTTGTTAATTATATTTGTTCAAATTCATTTTTAATTCATCTATCATTCCATTCTCTATAACTGTTACTAAAGTTGTTTCATGCTTAGCTATGCGTGATGGTCATATTTATCTCAAGACGAAATTAGCCATGTTTACTGCTATCTGACTATCTACTTGGACATAAGATTTAGTTAATGCCTAGCCCTCCAAGGGCTCCAACCTCATATAAAAACATGCTACCTTTGAAAATCAAATAAATTGGAATAGTATTGTATATGTTTGATAATACATCTAACATTCTTTCATGAAGTACTGTACACTTATTTTCTATTACACACGTCTCTGTGCTTCATTTCTTCTTTAATTTTAATAAATGAACGTTACATGATGTATTATACATTTATTATTTCTATACATACTATATTCTGCACTTTAATATATATATATATACTTATATGTTGACCTAATTTATTTATGTAAGTAAATATTTGTGTGTATATATCTATATATATATATATATCTATATATATCTATATCTATCTATATATCTATCTCTATCTATCTATATATCTATCTCTATCTATCTATATCTATATCTATCTATATATATATATATATATATATATAAAATATTTATATACCAACGATATATACATATACACACACATATATGTATCTAAAATGTATAATTTATATACTTATAATAGCTATATATAGCATATCTATATATATATATATATATATATATATCTATAAATATATAACTACATTTAAATTACAGAGGGAGAGAGAGAGAGAGAGAGAGAGAGAGAGAGAGAGAGAGACTGTGTGGATGGAGGGCACACACAGGACTTTATACAATTTTTATTCTTTATTCATACTATCAATTTCACATTTTAAAGAGAGTGTCGACGTTTCAGCCTATATAGAGGCCTTCTTCAAGACAATTCATAATCTTAATAGTGCGTACCGCACTGTTAGACGAACTCCCAGCAAATGAAACCGGAGATGATCCGCCTGGGTGCAAGCATGCAAAGTATAATCCTCCAAACAAAATGCACTCACAGTGGGAAGATATCCCTGAAAACGTTACATCAATAAACAAGACTTTGTTTCACTTTGCAAAAAGACCTGTGAGTGCATTTTGTTTGGAGGATTATATATATATATATATATATATATATATATATATATATATATATATATATATATATATATATATAAAATAAAAGGCCAAGTGTGTTTGTCCAAAGCCGTCATGCGCAGTAGAGACTGCGCGCAAGGACACACACACCTGGCCTTCCAAATGACCTGGCATCAGGGTGCAACGTGGGCGGGGCATAAGTGTGGTGCAGGCAGGGCCAGGCGTGACGCGGGCGGGGACAGATGCCGGGGTCGACTGCCGAGACAGAGAGCTCTAAGGAGGTGAGATAGAGAGAGCAGAAGAGAGGGGGACAGAGCGCAAAAAAAGAGAGAGGGGGAGAGAGCGCAAAAAAAGAGAGGGGGAGAGAGCGCAAAAAAAGAGAGGGGGAGAGAGCGCAAAAAAAGAGAGGGGGAGAGAGCGCAAAAAAAAAGAGAGGGGGAGAGAGCGCAAAAAAAAAGAGAGGGGGAGAGAGCGCAAAAAAAAAGAGAGGGGGAGAGAGCGCAAAAAAAAAGAGAGGGGGAGAGAGCGCAAAAAAAAAGAGAGGGGGAGAGAGCGCAAAAAAAAAGAGAGGGGGAGAGAGCGCAAAAAAAAGAGAGGGGGAGAGAGCGCAAAAAAAGAGAGGGGGAGAGAGCGCAAAAAAAAGAGAGGGGGAGAGAGCGCAAAAAAAGAGAGGGGGAGAGAGCGCAAAAAAAGAGAGGGGGAGAGAGCGCAAAAAAAGAGGGGGAGAGAGCGCAAAAAAAGAGGGGGAGAGAGCGCAAAAAAAGAGGGGGAGAGAGCGCAGAAGAGAGGGGGAGAGAGCACAAAAGAGAGGGGGAGAGAGCACAAAAGAGAGGGGGAGAGAGCACAAAAGAGAGGGGGGGAGAGAGCACAAAAGAGAGGGGGAGAGAGCACAAAAGAGAGGGGGAGAGAGCACAAAAGAGAGGGGGAGAGAGCACAAAAGAGAGGGGGAGAGAGCACAAAAGAGAGGGGGAGAGAGCACAAAAGAGAGGGGGAGAGAGCACAAAAGAGAGGGGGGAGAGAGCACAAAAGAGAGGGGGGAGAGAGCACAAAATAGAGGGGGAGAGAGCACAAAAGAGAGGGGGGAGAGAGCACAAAAGAGAGGGGGGAGAGAGCACAAAAGAGAGGGGGAGAGAGCACAAAAGAGAGGGGGAGAGAGCACAAAAGAGAGGGGGAGAGAGCACAAAAGAGAGGGGGAGAGAGCACAAAAGAGAGGGGAAGAGAGCACAAAAGAGAGGGGAAGAGAGCACAAAAGAAAGGGGGGAGAGAGCACATCATTGTAAGGCTACTAAAGCCTTTGTTTTACCTATCCAGCTTTAATTATTTTTTTTATATGGAAGTTTCTTCTATATATTTACATAGCATTTCATTCATTATTAAAATATGGAGCAGAGATTTGTAAATTAGGGTCTAGCGATAAGAAACATCATCTATATTATTAAAAGAAAAGAAAATCACCTATAATTTTAAACTTGGAAAATGATCGTTTTTGATGTTTTCAGAGAAGAAAGTGTAATTACTGCTGCAAGTCCGATTTCTGACTGCTACCACAAAGGCGCATGCGCAATGACGTATGATGAGCGTCATCAATACTTACATGAACGTGCCTGAAATGGCATAGAACTAGGGAAGAAGGATGAAGGGGAGGAGTTAGGCGACCATATTTCGAGCTGAATAATACATATAACTTGGATTACTAGGACGAGTAAAAGGGTAATAAAGAAGGGATGCGGTGCAGGCGGATCTTCAATTGGGTTTAAAAAATATGGGATCCTGTTATGTTGGGTGTTGACTGTCCCTTTAATACCAATTAACTTATTCAAATAAAACTCTGCTATTTTATGGTCATCTAAACTGTCTTTATATAAGACATAGTTCTTTCCTTTAAAATAGTTTTCCATTAACTCCCCTACTATTGAAGTTAAACTAACTGGCCTGTAGTTACCAAAGTCTTCACTACTTTTTATGTAGATTTTCTACATTACTCTACTCATCCAGACAAGTCCTGTCAACAGTGACTGATTACATAGATTAGCAATTGAGGCATCTAACAGGAGATTGAAATTCCTTTGAAACCCTACGATGAATATTATATGGACCCACAAACCTTTTTTTTAGTTTTGGTTATGGATAATGTCAATGGAACTTCATTCTCTGTAAAAAGATTTGCACTAATCCCATTTCCATTTAGTAGCATCCTCTAATGGAGTTGTTCTATCTACACAATGTCTTGTAAAGGCAGAATTGAAGTCATTTAAACAGTCTGCTAGTTGCTATTTTGAGAGACTTACTATGCCTCACTCAAGCTTTCCCCTTTTCACCGATATCTAGAGTTTTTTTTCCCCTTTTCCCACTGATAAATTCTCTTCTGCAGGTGATTTAGACTTCCAAATTAACAGCTAAATTCTGGTGCTTCTGAAATATGAGATCAGCATTTAAAATAATATGTTCAAAAAAGGCAGCCTTCTTAAAGGGACACTGAACCCAAATTTTTTCTTTCATGATTCAGATAGAGCAAGCAATTTTAAGCAACTTTCTAATTTACTCCTATTATCAATTTTTCTTTGTTCTCTTGCTATCTTTATTTGAAAAAGGAATCTAAGCTAAGAAGCCAGCAAATTTTTGGTTCAGAACCATGGACAGCACTTGTTTATTGGTGCTGTCCAATAAACAAGGACAACCCAGTTTGTTCAACAAAAATGGGCCGGCATCTAAACTTACATTCTTGCTTTTCAAATAAAGATACCAAGAGAATGAAGAAAAATTGATAATAGGAGTAAATTAGAAAGTTGCTTAAAATTGCTTGCTCTATCTGAATCACAAAAGAAAAAAAAATGGGTTCAGTGTCCCTTTAACCACACAGTTTGATGATTACTGGGTAAGATCTTACCCACAGGCACATCTCATGCTATATTAGTTCGTAAATATTAAATCTAATACAGCCTATTGTCTAGTTGGTTCATTAACCAATTACTCAAGTGATTCCCGGTTGCAAGGGTTCTACAATATACTTTCTTTTATCTAATGATGTACATTCAGATCATTTATTCCCTAAACTGCAAACATTTGTACACAATGCGCAACAAACATTTATACTATAACTTCTAGAACTGGAACTTGGACTAACAGTTTTGGAATGCACAGCTGAATGTAGAACAAACATCTAGCATATACATTACATCAACTTGTTTCTGAGATTTTCATTTATCTGCTTACCTGGAGGTTTTCATCCTCCCTGATTAGCTGCTTGCGAGGAAAGATCTGGTTGGCTTGAATACATTCCAGGCTACTTTGCCGTTCTTCATCCTACAAAACAAAAAGTAGTTTTTGTTTAACAGACACAAATATATCTACAGTATCAAAGATAACTAAAGAAAGCTAGCCAGTGGAAAGCTTACCATGATTGATCCGGCAACTGGGAAAAGGCTACTAAACAATATTGTCCTTTCAGGTCCTTCCACTATGCAGGATTACAGCACCCTAGTACAAAAAAGAAAGCCATTTTACATTTTAGTACACCAACTTTTCAAAGTAGAAGACTTACTCTAACTACAGACTTTTACAGATTTAAGTAAAGTTCAAAGATTTGTGTTTTTATATCTTTAGAAAGGTATGCCACTAAGATCTGACTCTTATAGCACCCAAGGAAAGAATATACTTATAGATGACCAACGTTTGCAGCCACTGAGCTCATTTTGTTCAAGGAACACTAAACCCAATTTTTTTCTTTCGTGATTCAGATAGAGCACATTTTTGGTTGAGAACCTGGGTTTTGCTTGCTTATTGGTGGCTAAATGTCAGCCACCAATAAGCAAGCACTATCCATGGTGCTAAAGCTAAAATGGGCTGGCTGCTAAGCTTTACATTCCTGCTTTTTAAATAAAGATAGTAAAAGAACAAAGAAAAATAATAGGAGTAAATTACAAAGTTGCTTAAAATATCATGCTCTATCTGAAACATGAAAGTAAAAATTTGGGTTTAGTGTCCCCTTTAACTAACTTAGTCAATATTAAGATTTCAGAATAGTAAGATGTACAAATCTAGGGAGCAAAAAAAAAAACAACACATGTTCTTACTCACCCTCTTGAATCTCTGCCCATTAGCGAAGGCCTAACGTCTTTCAATACATATTCCCACCACATCTGTAGAGCTAACAACAAGCTTTATTATTGTGGAATCTAGATTATTCATGCTTTACACAGCACTTCACAACATTTTGTTTTCAGGTTAAAAGATGTTAAATTCATAAAAAGGAAACTGCTCACCTTGTATAATTTAAAGGGACATTCAAGTCAAAATTAAAACTTCATGATTCAGATACAGCATGCAATTGTAAACAACTTTCAAATTTACTTTGATTAACAAAATGTGCACAGTCTTTTTATATTTATACTTTTTGAGTCACCAACTCCTACTGAGCATGTGCAAGAATTCACAGCATATACGTATATGCATTTGTGATTGGCTGATGGCTGTCACATGATACAGGGGGAGTGGAAATAGACATAACACTGCAATTTATTTTAAAAAATCTACTACTCATTGGAAGTTCAGACTAAGTGCTATTGCATTGTCTTCTTATCATGCATTTGTTGATTATGCAAATCTACAGTGTTGACTGGTCCTTTAACAAATATATTTAATAATAAATTGTGTAATAAACATTGAAAACGTTTAATATTGGATAATTTTACCAATTTGGCTTAAATGGCTACTAACCCCAATTTTTTTCTTTTGTGATTCAGATAGGGCATGCCATTTAAAGCAACTTTATCATTTACTCCTAATTATCAATCTTTCATTCTCTTGCTATCTTTATTTGAAAAAGCATGCTGATTGGTGACTACATTTAACCACAAATCAGCAAACACAACTGAGGTTCTGAACCAAAAATAGGTTGGCTACTTAGCTTAGATTCCTGCTTTTTCCAATAAAGATAGCAAGAGAACGAAGAAAAATTGATAATAGTTGCTTAAAATTGCATGTTCTGCCTAAATCATGAAAGAAAAAAATTACTTTTAACATAAACAAGATCAACTAGGAATTGTCGCATAGACCTTTTTTATAACCTTTATGAACACGTCTATTTTAAATAGTTTACAGAAATGTTGATTAGCTTCATAAACATGTCTTAACTACGTACATACACTATAGGTTACGTAAACAGGACAATATAAGATTACATCTGCTACATAGTTTATAGGATGCATGAACATGACTAGAGGTCAGAAACTTGTCTATTAACTGTGTACATGGTCTATGGGTTACATATACATGAAGCTGAAAATTACATCTGCTGTCATATAAAAACTAGGGAGGTAAGAAATATCTGGAGGGCGTAAACATGGCTATTAATCCTTCATAGTGTAGAGAAGCAAAAAACATTTCTGGAGCTAGCTATCCAATAAGTGAGAACTATAGACCTTCACTAGGTATCTCTGATGAACTAAAACAAAAATTATGACTTACCAGATAATTTCCTTTCCTTCGATACAGTGAGATTCCACAGCTGCATTCATTACTTTTGGGAAATACAGAACCTGGCCACCAGGAGGAGGCAGACACCCCAGAAAATGGCTTAAATACCTCCCCCACTTTCCTCATCCCCCAGTCATTCTGCCGAGGGAACAAGTTACAGTAGGAGAAATATCAGGGTGAAAAAGGTGCCAGAAGAAAGCTATTTAAATTTAGGGCTACCCTCCGGAGAGCACGGGCAGGAGCTGTGGACTCTCCCTGTATCAAAGGAAAGGAAATTATCTGGCAAGTCATAATTTTTGTTTTCCTTCTAAATACAAGGAGAGTGCACAGTTGCATTCATTACTTTTGGGAAAACAACACCCAAGCTATAGAGGACACTGAATGCTAACGTGGGGGGGGGGAATAAGGCAGCCCCATCTGAGGGCACCACAGCCTGAAAAAATTCCCAGCTCCCGAAAACTGCTCCAAGAGAAGCAAAGGACCGAAAAAAGTTAGTAGGACCAAGTAACTGCCCAACAATTAGGACCGTAAGAGCCCACGTCAGAGACCACACAAAATCAGTGATCCCAAAAGAGCACATAAACCTCAGAGGAAACGAGAGACCCGCTGACTATGAGGTCAGGCAAAGAAATACTCCCCACAAACATGACAAGGAGAACAACCAAGACTCCCAACATCGTACCCTTCTATAAGAAGAACACAGAAGCAAAGAGACTATGCTAAAGAGGTCTGAAAGGACCTCGAGGTACGATCCCAGAAAAAGAAAAAAAAGGGGGAGAAGCCCCTTGCAGGACCCAAAGAAAAAACATAATTTATGTAAGAATTTACCTGATAAATTCATTTCTTTCATATTAGCAAGAGTCCATGAGCTAGTGACGTATGGGATATACATTCCTACCAGGAGGGGCAAAGTTTCCCAAACCTTAAAATGCCTATAAATACATCCCTCACCACACCCACAATTCAGTTTAACGAATAGCCAAGAAGTGGGGTGATAAGAAGGAGCGAAAGCATCAAAAAATAAGGAATTGGAATAATTATGCTTTATACAAAAAATCATAACCACCACAAAAAAGGGTGGGCCTCATGGACTCTTGCTAATATGAAAGAAATGAATTTATCAGGTAAGTTCTTACATAAATTATGTTTTCTTTCATGTAATTAGCAAGAGTCCATGAGCTAGTGACGTATGGGATAGTAGATACCCAAGATGTGGAACTTCCACGCAAGAGTCACTAGAGAGGGAGGGAAAAATAAAGACAGCCAATTCTGCTGAAAAATAAATCCACTACCCAAATCAAAAAAGTTTCAATTTTTATAATGAAAAAAACTGAAATTATAAGCAGAAGAATCAAACTGAAACAGCTGCCTTAAGTACCATTCTACCAAAACTGCTTCTAAAAAAGAGAAAACATCAAAATGGTAGAATTTAGTAAAAATATGCAAAGAAGACCAAGTCATTGCTTTGCAAATCTGATCAACAGAAGCTTCATTCTTAAAAGCCCAGGAAGTAGAAACTTACCTAGTAGAATGAGCCGTAATCCACTGAGGTGGGAATCAACCCGACTCTGAATAAGCATGATGAATCAAAAAGTTTAACCAAGATGCCAAAGAAATGGCAGAAGCCTTTTGACCTTCCTAAAACCAGAAAAGATAACAAATAGACTAGAAGTCTGTGTGAAATCTGAATAGCTTCAACATAGGATTTCAAAACTCTTACCATATCCAAAGAATGTAAGAATCTTACCAAAGAAGTCTTAGGAAAAGACAATAATTCCTCCCTAATGTTGTTAGAAATCACAACTTTAGGTAAGAATTGAAATGAGGATAGCAAAAAACACCTTATCCTGATGAAAAAAATCAGAAAAAGGAGACTCACAAGAAAGAACAGATAATTCAAAAACTGTTCTAGCTGAAGAGATGTCTAAAAAGAACAATACTTTCCATGAAAGTAAATAATGTCTAGAGAAAGCATATCCTCAAATAGAAGAGCCTGTAAAGCCTTCAGAACCAAATTAAAACTACAAGGAGGAGAAATTGGCTTAATGACAGGTTTGATAAGAACCAAAGCCTGAACAAAATAATGAATAACAGGAAGGAACACTGCCTTATCCTGATGAAAAATCAGAAAAGGAGATCCACAAGAAAGAGCAGAAAACTCAGAAACTCTTCTAGCAGAAGAGATAGCCAAAAAGGAACAATACTTTCCAAGAAAGTAATTTTAATGTCCAGAGAACGCAAAGGTTCAAACGGAGGAGCCTGTAAAGCCCTCAGTACCAAATTGAGACTCCAAGGAGGAGAGATTGACTTAATGACAGGCTTGATACAAACCAAAGCCTGTACAAAACAATGAATATCAGAATGAATAGCAATCTTTCTGTGAAAAAGAACAGAAAGAGTAGAGATTTGTCCTTTCAAAGAACTTGCAGACAAAACCTTATCTAAACCAACCTGAAAAATTGTAAAATTCTAGGAATTCTAAAAAAATGCCAAAAGAATTTATGAGAAGAACACCAAGAAATGTAAGTCTTCCAAACTCGATAATACATCTTTCTAGAGACAGATTTACAAACCTGTAACATAGTATTAATCACTGAGTCAGAGAAACCTCTATGACTAAGAATCAAACGTTCAATCTCCATACCTTCAAATTGAATGATTTGAGATCCTAATGGAAAAAATGGGCTTTGAGATAGAAGGTCTGGTCTTAACTGAAGTGTCCAAGGTTGGCAACTGGCCATCCGAATGAGATCCGCATACCAAAACCTGTGAGGCCATGCTGGAACCACCAGCAGTACAAACAAACGCTCCATTAGAATTTTGGAAGAACTAGAGGCGGAAGAGAATGATAATTCCAAGGAAGTGTCAATGCATACGCTACTTCCGCCTGAGGATCCCCGGACCTGAAATAGGCCCCTGGGAAGTTCCTTGTTAAGACGAGATGCCAACAGATCTATTTCTGGAAGCACTCACATCTGAAAAAATGAAAAACATATCTGGGTAAAGAGACCATTCTCCCGGATGTAAAGCTTGATTAACAGAGATAATCCGCTTCCCAAATGCCTATACCTGGGAAAAGGACTACAGAATTTAGATAGGAGCTGGATTTAGCCCAAGCAAATATCCGAGATACTTTGTCACAGTCTAAGGACTGATAGTCCCACCCTGATGATTGACATACACCACAGATGTGATATTGTCTGAAAAAAACAATAAACGTCTCTTCTTCAAAAGAAACCAACTGAAGAACTCTGGGATTGCACAGAGTTCTAAAATATCAAATGGTAATCTCGCCTCCTGAGATTCCCAAAGCCCTTGTGCTGACAGAGAACCTCAGACAGCCTCCCAACCTAAAAGACTCGCATCTGTAGAGCTCATGGTCCAGGTTGAAAGAATCGAAGAGACCTGTAGAACTAAATGATGGTGATCTTAACCACCGAATCAAAGATAGATAAACATAGAATTCGAAGATTTAAAAAGTGAAATCCTAGAATCCCTGCACCATTATTCAGTATAAAAAACTGAAAAAGTTTTCTATGAAAATGAGCAAAGGGAATTGAATCCAATGCTGCAGCCATAAGACCTAAATTTCCATGCATATATAGTAACTGAAGGAAATAATAGAGACTGAAGGTACCGGCAGACGGAACCCAATAAAAAAAATCACTTGTCTGTTAGAGACAAAGATAGTGACACAATCTATCTGGAAACCTAAAAAAGGTGACCCTTGTGTGAGGAATCAAGAGCTTTTGATAAAAAGATCCTCTAACCATGTCTTGAAAAAACAAAGTTGAAACATATGAGATTCCGTAGTCTCAGAAAATAAAAATAATCTGAATGAAAACAGAAAATGAAGATATGCATCTATTGTATGTAATGAAAACAAATAATGCTATCACTGACCAAAAAAAGGCAGAATAGACCATATAAATACCAATCTAAAAGATGGTACATTTATATAATAAAAAGATTTTCTTTCTTTGGAACAATGAATAGTTTTGAATAAAACCCCAAAACCCAGTTCCTAAAAAAGGAACTGGAATAAATACCCCAGAAGATTCCAGATCTGAGCAGCGCTTGAGCCCCAACAGGTGATCAGCCGCACTTCAACATTACCCAAAATATATAAGACTGAAACACATTAAGGAAAGTGTTAGCCTTACTGGAATAGCTGGAATATAATAGAGAGAAAAAGACTTCTCATAGATGGTTTTACTCTAAATTTTATTCTGTACCCAAAATCTAAGAAATTTGGACCGAACAGAACCAAAACACTTCCAATTAAAAACATGTTACTTGAGTAAGAATTTAGAATTTGGTTCCTTAGTAAGAACAACCAAACAAAAATAAGCTTAAAGTTTTAGTCTTAGAACTCAATCTTGAAGCCCAGAGTAACAGTTAAGAATTGAATCCAATATGAACCAAATAATTGATTATCTTGGAAAAAAAGAAATAAGGATTTTTTAGAAATCACAAAATTCTTCTAGCTAAAAACAGCTAAAGACATAGATTAAACCTCATTTGTAAAAATATTCAATAAAATGAAATTATTAGCATGTTAATCCAATTAAAGGACCAGTCAACACACCGGACTTGCATAAACAAATGCAAGACAACAAGACATATGCAACAGCACCCAGTCTGAACCTCAAATGAGCAGAAGACTTTGTCCCTTAACAATGCTAAATAAAACATAATCTGATACTTGATCTTAAAGTAAACAGAAAAATGAAGCAAATGCAACATCATCCAAATAAATCACAGGTCCAAAGAAAAGTACCTGAAAATAAATAATTTTCCTTAAATAAGATACAACCATCTAAAAGGAAAATAAATACTATTTTGCTATAGAAACAATAGCATATTTTAGCAGCAGTAGAGATAGCCCCAATAAATTTGGAGAACCCTCAAAATTGAAATTAACTGCCGGCAAAGAATATAATTTAAAACCTTTGAAGAAGGAAGAAAATTCTCAGCCTATTCCATTCCCTAGTATGAAGAAATGGAAAAAAACCTCTGAAAACACATAAGATAAAATAAGCAGAAATAAAATGTTAGCTAGTTTTGAAAAAGAACTAGTTAACTCAATATCCAAAATAATCAACACCTTTTCAACAAAAAACAAATGTACTCTAATAAAATAAAAAAGTAGATTTGTTAGTGTCAATATCTGATGAGGAAAATTCTAAAAGAGAAAAAACATCATCAGAGAAGGTTAATTCAGTATGTTGTTGGTCATTTGAAACTTCATCAAAAAGAAGTTTGAAAAAGACCTAAAAATTTCAATAGAAGGCGCAAAGTCAGACAAAGCCTTTAACATAGAATCAGAAAAATATTCTTATAAATTTTCTAAGTATATCTTGTACATAAGATGTAAAAAGAATAGCAATACATAAAGCATAAATACTAATGGATTCTGCATGTAAAAGTTTATCATGATAACTTATTACAAACCATAGCTAAAGATAAACATTCATAACATTTAAAATAAATGAACTTAGCATTGGTAGGACTTCTCAGTCAACCGGAATCCCTCAGTATGTTCTGATCCAGGATCATTTTATGGAAAATCTTGCAATATGTAATAGAAAAAAACAACATATAAAGCAAAATTATCAAATTACTTAAATGACAGTTTCAGGAATGGGAAAAAATGCAAAACAAACAAGCCTCTAGCAACCAGAAGCAACAAAAAAGTGAGACTTAAATAATGTGAGAAAAAGTGGAACAAGAATGACGCCCACATTTTTGGCGCCAAGTATGAAGCCCACATTATTGGCGCCAAGTACAACACCCATATTTTTTGGCGCCAAGTATGACGCCACATCCTCTGACGCCGAAAAACGATGCCCACATTTTTTGGCGCAAAAAAACGTCTGAACACACATGCGTCAAAAAAATGACGTAACAACGAACAACTTCCGGCGGCAACTACGGCACCGGAAATGACAAAATTTTGCGCCAAAAAAGTTAGCGCCAAGAATGGCGCAATAAATTGAAGCATTTTCTGCCCCAGAGAGCCTAACAGCCCGCAGTGAAAAAAAGTCAATTGAAAATTTTCAAGGTAAGAAAAAAATATTTATTCATATGCATTATCCCAAATAATGAAACTGACAGTCTGAATGAAGGAATACTGATTATCCTGAATCATGGCAAATATAAGTTTTAAGACATATATTTAGAACTTACATATAAAAGTGCCCAACCATAGCTTAGAGTGTCACAAAAATAAGACTTACTTACCCCAGGACACTCATCTACATATAGTAGATAGCCAAACCAGAACTGAAACGAGAATCAGTAGAGGTAATGGTATATAAGAGTATATCGTCGATCTGAAAAGGGAGGTAAGAGATGAATCTCTACGACCGATAACAGAGAACCTATGAAATAGATCCCGTAGAAGGAGACCATTGAATTCAAATAGGCAATACTCTCTTCACATCCCTCTGACATTCACTGCACACAGAGGAAAACCGGGCTACAGCCTGCTGCGAAGCGCATATCAACGTAGAATCTAGCACAAACTTACTTCACCACCTCCATGGGAGGCAAAGTTTGTAAAACTGAATTGTGGGTCTGGTGAGGGGTGTATTTATAGGCATTTTAAGGTTTGGGAAACTTTGCCCCTCCTGGTAGGAATGTATATCCCATACGTCACTAGCTCATGGACTCTTGCTAATTACATGAAAGAAAAGGTCTCCTTAGAAAGAAGACCCAAAAAGGCAGATAACCCGACTGCAAGAGATACTAGGACTTGGAAAGATATTCAAAGCATAGACAAATTCAAGGAACATCTACTGCATCGATACAAAGAACTGAAGCAGTCCTAGACAAGAAGTCAAATGTCCTGAAAGACAAACCTCTAGAACACAACTGCCCGACCGCAAGCCGCGTTGTAGCAAAGGAAATGAACACCAAGGGTTTTATGACCTCAGGATAGAACAGGCACAGATATCTATTAGGGCTGGGCGATATGGGCAAAAACATAATTTATGCTTACCTGATAAATTTATTTCTCTTGTAGTGTGTTCAGTCCACAGGTCATCCATTACTTATGGGATATATTCTCCTTCCCAACAGGAAGTTGCAAGAGGATCACCCAAGCAGAGCTGCTATATAGCTCCCCCCCTCACATGTCATATCCAGTCATTCGACCGAAACAAGACGAGAAAGGAGAAACTATAAGGTGCAGTGGTGACTGGAGTTATAATTTTAAAATTTAGAACCTGCCTTAAAAAAGACAGGGCAGGCCGTGGACTGAACACACTACAAGAGAAATAAATTTATCAGGTAAGCATAAATTATGTTTTCTCTTGTTAAGTGTGTTCAGTCCACGGGTCATCCATTACTTATGGGATACCAATACCAAAGCTAAGTACACGGATGATGGGAGGGACAAGGCAGGAACATTAAACAGAAGGAACCACTGCCTGTAGAACCTTTCTCCCAAAACCAGCCTCCGAAGAAGCAAAAGTGTCAAATTTGTAAAATTTGGAAAAAGTATGAAGTGAAGACCAAGTTGCAGCCTTGCAAATCTGTTCAACAGAGGCCTCATTCTTAAAGGCCCAGGTGGAAGCCACAGCTCTAGTGGAATGAGCTGTAATTCTTTCAGGAGGCTGCTGTCCAGCAGTCTCATAGGCTAAACGTATTATGCTACGAAGCCAAAAAGAGAGAGAGGTAGCCGAAGCCTTTTGACCTCTCCTCTGTCCAGAGTAAACGACAAACAGAGAAGAAGTTTGTCTAAAATCTTTAGTTGCCTGTAAGTAGAACTTCAGAGCACGGACCACGTCTAGATTATGCAAAAGACGTTCCTTCTTTGAAGAAGGATTAGGACATAATGATGGAACAACAATCTCTTGATTGATATTCTTGTTAGAAACAACCTTAGGTAAAAACCCAGGTTTAGTACGCAGTACTGCCTTGTCTGAATGAAAGATCAGATAAGGAGAATCACAATGTAAGGCAGATAACTCAGAGACTCTTCGAGCCGAGGAAATAGCCATCAAAAACAAAACTTTCGAAGATAAAAGCTTAATATCAATGGAATGAAGGGGTTCAAACGGAACACCCTGAAGAACTTTAAGAACCAAGTTTAAGCTCCACGGAGGAGCAACAGCTTTAAACACAGGCTTAATTCTAGCCAAAGCCTGACAAAAAGCCTGGACGTCTGGATTCTCTGCCAGACGTTTGTGTAAAAGAATAGACAGAGCGGAAATCTGTCCCTTTAGCGAACTAGCGGATAAACCCTTTTCTAAACCCTCTTGTAGAAAAGCCAAAATCCTAGGAATCCTAACCTTACTCCATGAGTAACTCTTGGATTCGCACCAATATAAATATTTACGCCATATCTTATGGTAAATTTTTCTGGTCACAGGTTTCCGAGCCTGTATTAATGTATCAATAACCGAATCCGAAAACCCACGCTTTGATAGAATCAAGCGTTCAATTTCCAGGCAGTCAGCCTCAGAGAAATTAGGTTTGGATGGTTGAAAGGACCCTGAATTAGAAGGTCCTGCCTCAGAGGTAAAGACCATGGTGGGCAGGACGACATGTCCACTAGGTCTGCATACCAGGTCCTGCGTGGCCACGCAGGCGCTATCAGAATTACCGATGCCCTCTCCTGTTTGATCCTGGCAATCAGTCGAGGTAGCAACGGAAATGGTGGAAACACATAAGCTATGTTGAAAACCCAAGGGGCTGCTAATGCATCTACCAGCACCGCTCCCGGGTCCCTGGACCTGGATCCGTAACAAGGAAGCTTCGCGTTCTGGCGAGATGCCATGAGATCCAGATCCGGTTTGCCCCAACGACGAATCAGTTGAGCAAATATCTCCGGGTGAAGTTCCCACTCTCCCGGATGAAAAGTCTGGCGACTTAGGAAATCCGCCTCCCAGTTCTCCACGCCTGGGATGTAAATCGCTGACAGGTGACAAGAGTGAGACTCTGCCCAGCGAATTATCTTCGAGACCTCCAACATCGCTAGGGAACTCCTGGTTCCCCCTTGATGATTGATGTAAGCCACAGTCGTGATATTGTCCGACTGAAATCTGATGAACCTCAGTTTTGCTAACTGAGGCCAAGCTAGAAGAGCACTGAATATTGCTCTTAATTCTAGAATGTTTATTGGAAGGAGTTTCTCCTCCTGAGTCCACGATCCCTGAGCCTTCAGGGAATTCCAGACTGCTCCCCAGCCTAGAAGGCTGGCATCCGTTGTTACAATCGTCCAATCTGGTCTGCGAAAGGTCATTCCTTTGGACAGATGAACCGGTGACAACCACCAGAGAAGAGAATCTCTGGTCTCCTGGTCCAGATTTAGCAAAGGGGACAGATCTGAGTAATCCCCGTTCCATTGACTGAGCATGCATAGTTGCAGCGGTCTGAGATGCAGGCGCGCAAATGGCACTATGTCCATTGCCGCAACCATTAAGCCGATTACCTCCATGCACTGAGCTACTGATGGGCTTGGAATGGAATGAAGGACACGGCAAGCATTGAGAATCTTTGATAACCTGGACTCCGTCAGGTAAATCTTCATCTCTACAGAATCTATAAGAGTCCCTAGAAAAGGAACCCTTGTGAGTGGTAACACAGAACTCTTTTCCATGTTCACTTTCCACCCATGCGACCTCAGAAATGCTAGAACTATCTCTGTATGAGACTTTGCATTCTGAAAACTTGACGCTTGTATCAGAATGTCGTCTAGGTACGGAGCCACCGCTATGCCTCGTGGTCTTAGTACCGCCAGAAGTGAGCCCAGAACCTTCGTAAAAATTCTCGGGGCCATGGCTAACCCGAAGGGAAGAGCCACAAACTGGTAATGCCTGTCTAGAAAGGCAAACCTTAGGTACCGATAATGATCTTTGTGAATCGGTATGTGAAGGTAAGCATCCTTTAAGTCCACTGTGGTCATATATTGACCCTCTTGGATCATGGGTAGGATGGTTCGAATGGTTTCCATCTTGAACGATGGTACCCTTAGGAATTTGTTTAAGATCTTTAAGTCCAAGATTGGTCTGAAAGTTCCCTCTTTTTTGGGAACCACAAATAGATTTGAGTAAAATCCTTGCCCCTGTTCCGATCGCGGAACTGAGTGGATCACTCCCATAATTAAGAGGTCTTGTACACATTGTAGAAATGCCTCTCTCTTTACTAGGTTTGTTGATAACCTCGACAGATGGAACCTCCCTTGTGGAGGAGAGGTTTTGAAATCCAGAAGGTATATAATCTTCAACGTCCAGGGATCCTGCACATCTCTTGCCCAAGCCTGGGCGAAGAGAGAAAGTCTGCCCCCCACTAAATCCGTCTCCGGATAGGGGGCCCTGTCTTCATGCTGTCTTAGGGGCGGGAGTAGGCTTTCTGGCCTGCTTGCACTTGTTCCATGACTGGTTGCCTTTCCAACCTTGTCTGTAACGAGCAGTAGTTCCTTCCTGTTTTGGAGCGGAGGAAGTTGATGCTGCTCCTGCCTTGAAGTTACGAAAGGCACGAAAATTAGACTGTTTGGCCTTTGGTTTGGCCCTGTCCTGAGGAAGGGCGTGGCCCTTACCTCCCGTAATGTCAGCAATAATTTCCTTCAAGCCGGGCCCGAATAAGGTCTGCCCTTTGAAAGGAATGTTAAGTAGCTTAGATTTGGAAGTTACATCCGCTGACCAGGATTTAAGCCAGAGCGCTCTGCGCGCCTGTATGGCGAATCCGGAATCTTTAGCCATAAGTTTGGTTAAATGTACTACGGCATCTGAAACAAACGCATTAGCTTGCTTAAGGGTTCTAACTTTTCTCAAAGCCTCATCCAATGGCTCTGTGCGAATCGCCTCTTCCAGAGACTCAAACCAGAATGCCGCTGCAGCCGTGACAGGCGCAATGCATGCCAGAGGCTGTAATATAAAACCTTGTTGAACAAACATTTTCTTAAGGTAACCCTCTAATTTTTTATCCATTGGATCTGAGAAAGCACAGCTATCCTCCACCGGGATAGTGGTACGCTTGGCTAAAGTAGAAACTGCTCCCTCCACCTTAGGGACCGTCTGCCATAAGTCTCGTGTGGTGGCATCTATAGGGAACATTTTTCTAAATATCGGAGGAGGGGAAAAAGGCACACCGGGTCTATCCCATTCCGTACTAATAATTTTTGTAAGCCTTTTTGGTATAGGAGAAACGTCAGTACACACCGGTACCGCATAGTATCTATCCAACCTACATAATTTCTCTGGGATTACCACCGTGTCGCAATCATTCAGAGCCGCTAACACCTCCCCTAGTAACACGCGGAGGTTCTCAAGCTTAAATTTAAAATTAGAAATTTCTGAATCCGGTCTCCCCGGATCAGAACCGTCACCGACAGAATGAAGCTCACCGTCCTCATGTTCTGCAAATTGTGACGCAGTATCAGACATGGCTCTCGTGTCATCAGCGCGCTCTGTCCTTAACCCAGAGCTATCGCGCTTGCCTCTTAATTCGGGCATATTGTATAATACTTCTTTCATAACATTAGCCATATCATGTAAAGTGATTTGTAAGGGCCTTGATGTACTTGGCGCCTCAATCTTACGCATCTCCCGAGCGGGAGACGCAGGTACTGACACGTGAGGAGAGTTAGGCGGCATAACTTCCCCCTCGTTGTCTGGTGATAGTTTCTCCATCGGTACAGATTGACTTTTATTCAAAGCAATATCAATACAATTGGTACACATCGTTCTATTGGGCTCCACATTGGCTTTTGAACATGATGAACAAACAGTTTCCTCTAAATCAGGCATGTTTAAACAGATTTAGCAATGAAACTAGCAAGCTTGGAAATCACTTTCAATAAGTTTACAAGCAATATAAAAACGCTGCAGCGCTTCAAAAATACAGATATAATTAAAACAATTCTTAACAAGAAGTGTATTATTAGCAGAGCATTGCACCCATTAGCAAAAGGATGATTAACCCCTCAATACCCAAAACGGATAAAACGGATATCAATTAAGATTTAACGCTTTTAATCACAGTCAAACACACTGTCACAGATCTGCTGTGACTGATTACCTCCCTCAAAAATGAATTTTGCAGACCCCTGAGCTCTCTAGAGACGTCCTGGATCAAGGAGGAAGAAGCAGGAAGACTGTGCTAGAATTTTAACTGCGCAACAAGGCGCTTAAACAAGGTCCCTCCCACTCCTATTACAACAGTGGGAGCCCTGATGTAACGATTTCCATGCAGAAAATATATGTTAGCCATGTGGAAAAAATCATGCCCAAAGAGATTTATCACCAAAGTACCTCACAAAAACGAATAACATGCCAGTAAACGTTTTATTAAAAAACAACATTTTCCAATGTCATGCAAAGTTATCACTAAGCCTGCTACCAGTCGCTACCACTGCAGATAAGGCTTAAGTATTATTTCAGTTTTAATAGTATTTTCTCAGTCAAATTCTAGTCCCTAGAAAATAACTCGACTGCGCATACAATATCAGCCTGATACCAGTCGCCACTACTGCATTTAAGGCTGTACTTACATCATACGTTAACAGCAGTATTTTCTTATTAAATTCTATTCCCAGAAAATAATGTACTGCACATACCTCATTTGCGGAGGACCCCGCAAGCTATTCCCAGTTTCTGAAGTTACCCCACTCCTCAGAATGTCGAGAACAGTCAGTGGATCTTAGTTACGCCTGCTAAGATCATAGAAAAAGACGCAGGCAGTTTCTTCTTCCAAATACTGCCTGGGATAGAAAAAACAGCACACTCCGGTGCCATTTAAAATAACAAACTTTTGATTGAAGAATAGTTAAGTAAAAACTCCAGCTCCTCTCGCGACCTCTTTCGTTGTTGAGGGTTGCAAGAGAATGACTGGGTATGACATGTGAGGGGGGGAGCTATATAGCAGCTCTGCTTGGGTGATCCTCTTGCAACTTCCTGTTGGGAAGGAGAATATATCCCATAAGTAATGGATGACCCGTGGACTGAACACACTTAACAAGAGAAAAATAAAATGTAATCGCGATTTTCTTATAAATGACTAACACCTTAATTTTTCACTGAAAATGTATTTAAGACTACAGAATCTTAATGTACATGTTTCTCAATGTCCAATACACTCTGGGAGAATAAAATTACAAAGTGTGTGTGTGTGTATGTATATATATATATATATATATATATATATATATACACACATATATCTCTCTCTCTCTCTCTCTCTCTCTCTCTCTCTCTCTCTCTCTCTCTCTCTCTATCTCTCTCTCTCTATCTCTCTCTCTCTATCTCTCTCTCTCTATCTCTCTCTCTCTATCTCTCTCTCTCTATCTCTCTCTCTCTATCTCTCTCTCTCTATCTCTCTCTCTCTATCTCTCTCTCTCTATCTCTCTCTCTCTATCTCTCTCTCTCTCTCTCTCTCTCTCTCTCTATCTCTCTCTCTCTATCTCTCTCTATCTATCTCTCTATCTATCTCTCTCTCTCTATCTCTCTATCTATCTCTCTATCTATCTCTCTATCTATCTCTCTATCTATCTCTCTATCTATCTCTCTATCTATCTCTCTATCTATCTCTCTATCTATCTCTCTATATACATATATATATATACACACACACACCTCTATACATCTCTATACATACACTGTATATATTCATAACCGACAGTAAAATTTTATTACACCGAGTATGCATTTAACGTGCAGCACTAATGTTCTATTAAAAAATAAGCAAGCTTCATAAAATACAGTAATATTCTTAGTTCCAGAGTTAGCAATCTCTGTGCCTGTAGAAATATTGCAAGTAATCATGCTCCATAGCATGCAGTAATATTCTTTGTGCAGTATATCATATAAGAGAATGGACCAACAAAAATGGCACTGCCTTGCATAGAGAATATGTGGGGTAAAATGATTAGAGTGACCTAGCACTGCACCTACAAATCAGCAACAGAACTAATCAGTTATATAAAATGCAAGTAAGCTCTATACTCTGCAGTAATGCCTCTATAGCAAACAATAATAGTGTAAAGTAAGCCAGCTGAGCTCTATAGTTTGCAGTATGATTCTAATGCAGCGGAGACAAGCTCTTTATCTTGCAATGGTGACCTATGCCAAGTGAGTCCCACTACATAACACTACCACAGTCACTCACCGGCCCCCCGAGCAGCGCTTTCTTGTCCGGTGCAGCAACAAGCACAGCGGCTCCCTCCCACCATGAATAGAAAGCTGGCCAGCAGGATGCACGGTCTGCGCGCCCAAATACTTTGGAGTATTTTTGGCGCACAGACCGTGCATCCTGCTGGCCAGCTTTCTATTCATGGTGGGAGGGAGCGCTGTGCTTGCTGCTGCACCGTACAAGAAAATGCTACTAGTCCATTCAGCACTGCATGGCCGGCTATCCCTCCAGCTAGATCCGACACGGCTGCCTCCCAGCCCCCCCTCAACCTGAGCTGTCAGTCACCATGTGCTAGTACAGCACTGGTAAGTCACTGCCACCCCCCTTACCAGCATGTGGCCAACGCGGAGCCCTCCTGTACGTTATAGGTGACATAGTGGGCGGGGTTATAAATTGCATACTCTCGCGTTTCTTAAACCGTGGTGATTAATCACAATTTTAAATCGCATATGCAATTAATTGTGCAGCCCTAATATCTAGATCTACCTAGGAACCCACATATCCGGGCAAAACGACGGATGAGACCACCCGTAGACAGGCTAACCCTCAGGCTAAGAACTAGCCATCCTATCAAAAACTAGCTAAGAACCCTTTCTCCAGGACATCCTGGAAGGAACCAGAGAGAACCTCAAGAAGAGATAAAAAAAAAAAAAAATCAAAGAAAACCAACACTACCCCACCACAACAGGGGGGTAAGGCCCCATAAGTAAAACGAGGGACTAGCTACAAGCTGAGGAAAAGGCAGACACCCTTCCAAAAAAAACCCTCTCACGATACATCAAACACCAAGGGCAAAGACTCTGTCAAACAAGGAGTACCCATAATGGAGATACCAACCATGAAAACGAATTGCAGCACAAAAGAGGAGCAATCAGGTACCCTGATGCCTGCCCCTGACAGACAGAATCAACCCATAAGAGGTGACATAGTCGAAAGGAACAAGGAAGAATAAGCTTCCCCACCACAATCCCCTAAGGGAAGAATAGGTACGAACGCCCAGAGAACCTAGATCACATACCACCAAGGTACAGATCCGTCAAGAGGACATACCAAAAGGAGAGTCCCTTGGCCTCCTGCTGAACTCTCAGAGTCAGAAAAGGGACCTACCTCAGAAAGAACCCAACTGGTAAAACTCAGAAGACCAGGTCCTCAGAGTGGAAAAAGTGACCGAAGATTCCAAAAAGAAAAAAAAACAGAAAGAATCCATGGAAGGGATAAAACAAACTGCCCCAGTAGATCAAAGGTAAGTTTTCCAGAACAGAGGAAAATATCCTGCATACTGGCGACCAGTGCGGATTAACCAGAAATCTAAATTCTGGAGATAGCCACCTGCCAAGCCGAAAAAGTGGACTGTTAGACATCACCCACCCACAGTACCAACGAACAACTGAAGGAAAACAGCAGGGCAAGCCTAAAGGGTATTTTAACTCAAAAGCCCTAGGAGACGTCCTGTCTGAACATCAAACAGAATCAAGAACCACTTGCGAGCACACATTTAATGTGCAAGCAGCTGGTTTAAAACTGCAAACCTTCCGCTTGCTAGGCAGCTAAGCTAACCATTGTCAGGGTACAGGTAAATTACATATATATATATATATATATATATATGTACTAATATATGAAATTAAATAATACAAGAGAATGTGTTTCTATATGAAACCATCTTTTTATCAGATATTACTGTAAGTAAGGGCTGCAATTCTGATGTCAGGATTGATTCAAAACCCCGTGAATTGAATACACATTTCAAGACTCAATTGCAGACAGGATGTCTCCAGAAACTTTAACCCTAAAACATTTGCTCTTTAATTGGAAGTGCAAAAATTCAGAGCACTCTTTACCCCATGCAGTGAATGAAGATTTAGTGTCTGGAATATCCTTTTGAGGCCTGATGAGATGGAGATTAGAATGCTGGAATGTCAAAGGTGCATACCCATATATGGGCTTCCTGCCTGCTAGAGGATTTCTGCCTGGGAAAGGGATCTGAGAACACAGGCATATTAAGGAAATTATGGCTTTTAACAGTGACCCCTGTGAACTAAAGACACATGTTAAGATGTAACTTTGAAATACAGCAAATAAACTTTTTTTTTTAATGTATGCCTCAGAATGTATTAAATATAGAAATCTGGGAAATTGTTTAATTCTCTATTATTACATGGGTATTTGCTAAGCTTGGTAGGTAACTATTTTAGTCGGTCTAAAATGTTTAACTGTCAGAATAATAACCTCTGTATTGTTTTTATTTTTCAGACATAATTTCAGATCTGCATAGAAAGGATTCATACATCCAGGATTTATTAGAAACGTGAAATATGGTATATTCATGTTGGAATACAATACAGTACTGAATACAAAATAGGCTGTTATTTGTATATAAATGCCAGGATACTGATAAAATTGTAATGGATTTTAAGCTAATAATTAGCAGTATAATTCTTTTAATATAAAGTAATATTAAAAAGAATTTGATGTTTCATATTAAAATAATCAGGAAAATGATGTGATACTACCCCATCTACAATTAATTTTGTAATTTATTAATTAAATAAATTACAATATGCTTAATAGGCATTGAATAGGAATTGAATTAACAGTGTACTTATTTTACTATAATATAATGGTGTTTGGTATAGAAATAATCAGAAAATTGACATGAGGTTTTCCTGCCTGGAATTCGGATTGTAAGTTATTAATTCAAGAAATTATGGCATTTATTACACATTTTAAAGAAATATTTTCTTTCACTGTCTAGAAATGGTTAAATGGAATCTGTTTTGTGTTGTCATGCTGCCACCCGAGGGCCAAAATCCAGTATGACAGTTAAGGGACTTAACTGTTTAAAAGATGCGTTTCCATGGTGACCATGCTCAGCTCCATAAGGGCCAATCCGATTAGATATTCCAGATACCCAATCAGAAGGGACAAGCACGAGGGCCACCCATTATTCTCACCAATGATGGAAACTTATATAAGCTAATGCAAGATAGGAAAAAGGACAGATTCTGCTGAGCTAAACTTGTAACTGGTTTGTTGGGCGTGAGATACCATTTTACTCAAGCAAAGCTGATCTACCTTTTCTCATTGATTGCAAAATATACTTATTGGTATTTCTGAGGTGAGATTAAACCTGCTGAAAGATATTGGATATCGATTGGTGTTCATCCTGGTAAAGTATTAAAAGATTGTGGGTAGATTGAAGAGAGCAAATTGTGTTTTTAAACTGTATTTCATAGCCTTGAATAGCTCTTAGCTTGCCTTTTGTATGCAAAACATTTAAAGTAAACATTCATTGTTGCTGTATATAAACAGACTTAAAGAAATAAATTGTATTTTAAAGCTAGTATTTCATAGCCTGTGTATTGTTAAACTAATCCTAAATTTTAAATTGTTTATCTGTGCAGATATATAGTTATAACTCAGAATTGGGTTTGCATAAATAATATATACAATTTCTGATGTTTTAAATTAGAATTGTGTTAGAATAAATTGTTGTTAAATAACTGAGTGTATTGCTTGAATGTTAGCAGCTAAATATCTTAGATTCTCATTGTATTAACTGAATGAAAGGCTATTTGTAAATAAGGCTGGTTTTAAGGGTAAACTTTTATGAGCTTTGTAAGAAGTAAAGCGTATCTTAATAGTTTTAAACGTGTATAATATTGTTTCATATCCTGGTATTACAAATATATACCAATATGTTCATAGATATTAACTAATAAAAATAATTCAGATATTTATATTAATTTCATTGTCTTAGTATATGCATATTTGATGGTGGGTTTAGTTTAAAGAAAGATTGTTAAATATATTCAGTTATAACCCTGCCATATACTCACATATTATTTGGAGATTACTGCTAAGATTCTTATAAACATACTTACACCATCAGGCTACTACAGCTGGCTCCCCTGGAGCCTACTCCAGGAACTCCATTCCAACCACTGTAAGGGACAAGAGAGAATTCTTAAAACTCCTAGCAGGCGATGGAGAAACCAGAACCGCCAATTAGAAGTAACCAGAACCCAGAAAAACAGGATACTGAAGAAAAAAAAAAAAACCTAGATCCCAGAAAATCTAGAATCAGAACGAGGTTACTGAAAACAATACGGTCCCCAAAAAAAAACGGATTTCCGGGCCTCACAAAATAAACAGGTATCAAAACCTGAATCAGAGGAAACCCCCGTTAACATATCAGAATCCTCCATAACTCGACTAAGTAGATTATGGTCAAAAACAACTGGCACCTTACACCCCCAATGGCTAAAGCGCACCAGTCCATAAAACTGTTTAGCTCTTAACCTGTACGTTCCGTAAAAGCCTATGAGCCCCAAATGTTACTACACATAAGCAGTCAAAATCACATAAACATGATTAAAGCCCTCACTGTTCAATAATCCGCCTCCTGAGATATTAACCCTTGATTCCAT
Source organism: Bombina bombina (assembly GCF_027579735.1). Classification (NCBI taxonomy): domain Eukaryota; kingdom Metazoa; phylum Chordata; class Amphibia; order Anura; family Bombinatoridae; genus Bombina; species Bombina bombina. The sequence continues at coordinate 488,134,753 of NC_069500.1, read as the reverse complement.
AAAGATAAAGGAGTCCCACTGAGACCCTGTCTGCTAACAAGCATGTAAAGATTAAAACGATATTAGCGGAATCTATGCCGTGGAACAGCAACACGGTCCTTTAAAATTGATAGATTGTAGCAGCGCTTCTGACATGGACTTGAGTGCAGAAAAGCAGGCAGCGAAACTTGTCAACGCTGATTGCTTATGGAGCTGTTAATATGAGTTTCACAGAAAGACTCTCTGCATCTCCGGACTTTAACTTTCATTAATGCTCTCACTGAGAGGCTGGCAAGACTACACAAAACTCCAGTCCCATCTCGAAGAGTACTACCCTCCATAAGGAACTACTCTTCCGACACCTCTCTGCCAACCTCCTGTGACGAAAGGCAAAGAATGTTTGGGGGATGAGGGAAGTGGGGGAGGTATCTAAGCCTGTGGGGGAGGTATCTAAGCCTTTGGCTGAGGTGTCTTTGCCTCCTCCTGGTGGCCAGGTTCTGTATTTCTGAAAAGTAATGAATGTAGCTGTGGACTCTCCCTGTATTTAGAAGGAAATAAAGTGTTCCTGACCACAACTATAATGTCCCTCCACCTAGAGCAATTAGAAGATAAATAGCTCTTAAAATGAATACAATGACTTAGTCAATCACACAGCAAAGGCTTCTGAAATTTACAAGGGCTCAGATATAGCCTAAATGGGAACAACACTAATAGAGGTAAGAAATAGTTAGCTGGGTCTCTATAAGGGCATCATCAGGGTCAAATCCCTTGACTGTAAGGATATATGGCAACTAAATAGCGGTCACCTACTCCGGACCAGTATAGGTTGCTAATGAAATACACACTAATTTCTACTCGTTTTCCAGTAAAATACCCATAAAACATAGAACAAGGAATTGCTATAATGTATCTGCAATATCCAAAACCAGTAGATAAACATGCCAGTAATATAGCAAGAAGATAAAGATATATTGCACAGTATAAGCTTTCATGTAAGAAGAATTTCTATAAAAACCTAAATAGCCAAACAGATATGAACCTCATTAATCATCTGCAACTCGAAGCACTTTAAAAGGGGTGCAATTCAATAATGACAAACAGCAGAAACTACTAAACAAATGTCCCAGTCATAGGTTGTTGTAATATACATATGAGGTCAGCATTTACTTAATCCACTCCTCTCCTACAAAGCAACATTGAGAGGCAAAAGAGTCCCAATGCCAGAACACCGCAAACCTTATGGTTGGAAGCCCAGGACATTTTAGTAGAAGAGTAAGTCTCCATATCTCTAGGGGGTTTAGACAGGAAGGAATTGAAAGCTCTTGACAGAATATTGACAACTGCTAAGCTGGTGGCGTTCCTTGCAGACTATGTCACAGCAACTCTTGTAAGGCTCAGTCCTGATAGATACCATCGCCCACCTAGGAGGGCCGGCCGCATCTCTCCTGGTAGTCAGTTGATTCAAGGGCAAACTGCAACAGGTGACCATCTAGAGATGAGCTTCGTGTGCCCCATATGGTTGATGGAAAGCATAAATACCACTGTACTCACTCCATGCATACTTAAGGGGTTCCGGACCACGGCTCCATGAGGCCAGATCTAAGCAGGTTTTGCATTGGGGTTTCATCATCTCCACCCATCGACAATGTGTGCAGTCTGATCTATGTAAATCAAGTTATTGCAATTAGTTCTGTTTTATTTCTCTCTGCGTAACTGTGCTTCTTGATGAATTAGGCGTAGTCAGTATGGAGAGGGCTCGATCGATTCTCACACATTTTCTCTTCATATTCCTCCAGCAGTGTCTTAATAGAAACGTATAAGGGCTGCTAAGTAGCACAATATAAAGTTCAATCAATGTAGGATCCTCTCCGAGTTTAGGATCTATAGGTTTGGACATTCCATGATTCCAAATATCACAGATTTTTATAAGAATATCCTACAGACTTGAGCAGCTCAAAATATTGAGACCTCAGATGGCCACTGGCCAGAAGTACCCCCAAAATAAACTTAAGTTAATACTTTTTCTCCTTCCAATTAAGTACAGCTTAAAAGTTGATGAAATATGAATGATTAATCTATTAAACTAGCGATAATTGCATTAATTTCAATTACCTATCTATCTATGCATATCTAACAATATATAACCAAATCAGTTATGGTCTGATTTAACTGGAAAAATATTCTGAAAAGTTATTATTCTAAAAATGAAAATCAATATTAAAAGGGACGTAAACCCAAATTTTTTCTTTCATGATTCAGATAGTGAATACAATTTTAAACATCCCAATTTACTTCTATTATCTAATTTGCTTCATTCTTTAGATATCCTTTGTTGAAGAAATAGCATTGCACATGGGTGGGCCAATCACACGAGGCATCTATGTGCCGCCACCAATCAGCAGCTACTGACCCTATTTAGCTGTGCTTTTAAACAAAGGATATCAAGCGGATGAAGCAAATTAATAGAAGTAAATTGGGATGTTTAAAATTGCATGCTCTATCTGAATCATAAAAGAATAAAATCTTGGGTTTCATGTCCTTTTAAATCGATATAAATCAGTCTTAATGACTAGTGCTTTAAATTGTGATTAAAATCATTATTTCAATCAATTTCATTTAAATCAAATCCACCCTACTTCTTATATCACATTGTATTTATGTATACCTCAATAAACTGGTTTTGAGAAGGAAAAAAAATGTCTAATATTTAAATATTAATCAAAGCCAAAAACACACTCAAAGTTAACCTCATACAAAGCTGAGGTGAAAAACAAAAGCACAGTAAAAGATGAAACAATGGTATCCGTGTCCAGCAACCATCCTTCTCCTAGGAAATGCTGCTCCTCTTATGCGACTTCCTGCTAATCCGTCCAGATATGCAGACACAGTACGAGAGGTATATACTCCATCTCAGCAATTCATCAGGAGTTCAGGTCCTCACAGTACCACTTATAAGTATAAATGTCTAAAAGCTCCAGCAAAAGTCTTACATATATGTTGTGAGTTATCTTAAATCCCAAAAGCAATAAAAACCACATCAAATACTTAAAGGGACACTGAACCCAAATTTGTTCATTTGTAATTCTGAAAGAGCATGCAATTTTAATCAACTTTCTAATTTACTCCTATTTATCATTTTTTCTTTGTTCTCTTGCTATCATTTTTTTTAAAAAGAAGACATCTAAGCTTTGTTTTGGTTTCAGTACTCTGGACAGCACTTTTTTATTGGTGGATGAATTTATCCACCAATCAGCAAGGACAACCCAGGTTGTTCAAAAAAAATGGGCTGGAATCTATACTTACATTCTTGCATTTCAAATAAATATACCAAGAGAATGAAGATAATTTGATAATAGGAGTAAATTCGAAATTTGATTGAAATTTCATGCTCAATCTAAATCACGAAATTAAATTTTGGGTACAGTGTCCCTTTAAGCAATGCAGCTTGTGGGCGTGGACTATATACTGTACCTCTGGAACTGTGTCAGTATATCTGGACAGATTAACAGGTTGCCACATAAGAGGAGCAGTATTCCCATAGAAAGATGGTTGCTGGACAACAGTACCATTGTTTCATGTTTTACTGTGCTTTTATACTTTACCTCGGCTTCGTACAAGGTTAACTTTGTGAGTGTGTTTTTGGTTTTGATTAAAATTTTACAGTGTTTGACATTTTATACTGCACTTTTGTGTGGCTCTTCGTCTTGTGTTTACCCGTAGATTAGTACTGATGGGGTCTACAAAATTGGCAAATTTAAAAAAAAGCGAACTCCAAAATATATTGTATAATAATGTTATTAAATTATCTTGGTAGGGATGTTTAATTTTGGCATTTGTGTTAAAATGTTTGAGTGGAAAATAAATATATATATATATATATATATATATATATACACACATATATATATATATATACAGTATATACATACTTACCTGATAAATTAATGTCTTTCATGGCGGTCAGAGTCCACACACCAGGAATTCAACTCCTGCCCACTATGAGAAGGCAAAGATACTTGACACACAAATAGTTTTTGATCTCTCTCACCTCTGATCACATCAGTGTAACATATAGCCAAGAAGAGAAGAAAGGAACAGAAAAGGGGAAAAAAAAAGAAAAAAAAAAAAAAGACAAAGCAGGGTAAACAAGGTGCAAACTTGAACTGCCGCCAAAATAAAATATAAAATGTGGGAGGTCTCCTGAACTCTCACCACCATGAAAAAAAAAAAGTCAACGAGAAAATGGGTGGAAAGAAAATATAAAATTTATGCTTACCTGAAATTAATTTCATGGTGGTGAGAGCCCATAATCCATTTCTCATGGGAAATATACTCCTGGCCACTAGGATGAGGCAAAGATCTCAAAACTCCAAGAGTTTTGAAACCCCTCATACCTTATGAGAAACTAGTCTGACATATAGCCAAGCTAGAAAAGAAGAAAGTAGGAAAAGAAAATAAGAGCAATAAAAGGGTCTAGAAAAAAAAAGTGCATACTCATGAAAAAAATTGAGTGGGGACTCTCACCACCATGAAAAAATAATCATAAGGTAAGCATAAATTATATTTTATTTCATATAATGTGGTGAGAGTCCACGAGCCTGGGAACTAATACCCAAGCTGTAGAGTCCACGAGTAATCTGGGCGGTACCAGACTTACTATTCCAAATACATTGGATGATTAGATTATTTGCCAAGAAACAGGTGTCGGAATAACTTACCTACCAAAAGATGCTCCAGAAGAAGCAAAAGCATCAAATGGTAAGATTTAGAAAAAAAAGAATATGCAAGGAATATTAAAAAAAAACAAAAAAACACGCCTTGCAAATTTATTCAACAAATGCCTCATTCTTAAAAGCCCATGAAGTAGCAACTGATCTGGTAGAATGGGCAGTTGCCCATTTAGAAAAAAACTGACATGCTGCCAAGTAAGGTTTATAAAAAAAGCTTTATCCAACAGAACCAGAAAAATTAATAAACATGCTAAAAGAGTGCCAAAAAAACCCAAACTTAGTAATATGCAAAATAGAACTTCAAAGCTCTGACCAAATCGGAATAATGGAGAAGCTCCTCCATAGAATACTTTGGATTAAGACAAAAAGAGAGAACAATCACAATATTAAAAGCAGAAACCACTTTGGGCAAAAAGGTCAAAATTATTTCTCAAAACTGCCTTATCCTGAAGAAAAAACAAGATAAGGATGCTCAGCATAAATAGACAAATCAGAAACTCTTCTAGCAGAAGAAATAGCCAAAAGAAACAAAACCTTTCTGGACAGAACCTGAATATCCAAAACATGCTAAGGTTTAAAAAGGAGGAACCTGCCAAACTCTGAAAACCAAATAAGATTTCTTGGAGGAGAAACTGCTTAATCAAAGGCCTAATCCTGACTAAGGCCTGGATAAAATTGTGAACATTCAGCAATCTTATTGTAAAACAAGACAGAAAGAGCAGGGTTGTGCCCTTAAACTAGCGGATAAACCCTTATCTAAACCATACAGAAGAAACTGAGGAATTCTATGAGTGCCAACTGAAACCATGTTCCACACACCAGAAAATAAAAACTTTCCAAACCTTGTGATAAACGTTCCATGTCACAGGCCTTAACTAAAATGACAGAATCGGAAAAAAAACCTGTCTTAAAACTAAGTGTTTAATCTCCAAACCATCAAGTATAAAGAGTTTAAATCCTGATGAAAAAACTGACATTGAGGCAGACCTTCATGACACAGAGGAAGAAGCCACAAAAAACAATCGGACATTGCACCAGATCTGCAAACCAAGTCCTGCGAGGCCAAGGTGGAGCAAATAGGATTACTGATGATATCTCCTCCTGCTTAATACTGGCTATTACCAGTGGGAGTGTGGTAGCTACTAGCCAGACTAAATGGTAGAGCAAAAAAATGAAAAAACTTGTCCAGGAATGCAAATCTTAAAAACTGATGATGATCCGTGTAAATATGGATAGGAAGATAAGCATCCTTCAGATCTATATAGAACATGAACTGTCCTTTTTGGACAAGAGGAAAAATTGTCTGAATGGTCTCCATCTAGATAGAAGGAACCCTGATAAACTTGTTTAAAGTTTCCAAGTCCAGGAAAGGTCTGCAAGTTCCTTCTTTCTTGGGACAATAAAGAGGTTGGAATAAATCCTTGACCCTGTTTCAAATGCGAAACTGGAACGATTACTATCATAGATTCCAGATCTGAAATAGACTAAAAAAAAAGGCTCCTGCCTTTACAAGTTTCTTTGGAAGGTCTTGACCTGAAACCTATTCTGCATCCTTGGGAAATAATGTTCAGAACCCGTGGAACTTGAAAACAATGAAAGCAAGGCCCCTCAAAAAGGTATAATCTGCCCCCTAGCAGACGATCTGGATTGGGGGTCGCACATTCATGCAGACTTTGTAGTGGAAACAGGCTTCTTGGACTGTTTAGAAACTTTCCAGTTTTAGTTTGGTTTCCAGGAAAAACTGGAAGAACCCTGCTTCTGGGAGAAGAGGCTGGTTCTTAGATTAAGAAAAGAAACTAAAATAGTTAGAAGCTCTAGGATTACCCTTAGACTTCTTATCCTGAGGGAGAAAAGCTCCTTCCCCCAAATCGTACAAAAAAAAATGCCCAAACAACACCTTCCCCTTAAAAGGAATAGACAGAAGATGGATTTAGAAACCATGTCAACTGACCATGATTTCAACCACAAGGCCCTCCTAGTCAAGTCTGCTAGAACCATATTCTTAATCTTAATAACAACCACATCACAAATTAAAGCATTTGCTGTTTCCAAGAGTTTTGATTACAAAACTCTTCACCAGTAGATTCCTCAAAAAGTTGCTTAGATAAACCCTTACACCAAAGGGTAGAAGCTGCAGCTATGCTGAAAAGCCTTACTATGAAACGACTACAAAATCCATTTTATCTTAAAAAGAGGTACTATACTAAAAGAGAAATAGAAGTACATTTAGTTAAAGAAGAAAAAGCCCAATCCACTTTAGGAATCGTTTCCCAAAGCAGTAAAATTAGAAGCAGGTAAAGGAAACATCCTTTTAAATCTCTGAGCTGGATTAAAAGGGATACCAGGCTTGGACTACTCTTTAGAAATTATCTCAGAGATAGCATTAGGAACTGGAAATACCTCTGGAGATTTAACTGAGGGTTTAGAAATCAAATTCAACTGTTTGACAAACTTTAGAATTCTGAACTCCTGAAGCACATATCGCTTCTCTTAAAAAAGAGAACAAAAAAGAGTTCAAGTTAACCCCTTCACTACCGGGACTTTCAGAGAAAAAAACTTGCCCAAAATACCGGAGATTTTTTTGCTATCACTCCATTTAAACAGAAATAGAGCAGTGTTTTTTTATTTACCCGTCTCAAAAAAAATGTAAAAAAATAAATAAATTAAACAAATATATATATATATATTATAACAGAATTTATGCTTACCTGATAAATTACTTTCTCCAACGGTGTGTCCGGTCCACGGCGTCATCCTTACTTGTGGGAATATCTCTTCCCCAACAGGAAATGGCAAAAAGTCCCAGCAAAGCTGGCCATATAGTCCCTCCTAGGCTCCGCCCACCCCAGTCATTCGACCGACGGACAGGAGGAAATATATAGGAGAAACCATATGGTACCGTGGTGACTGTAGTTAGAGAAAATAATTCATCAGACCTGATTAAAAAACCAGGGCGGGCCGTGGACCGGACACACCGTTGGAGAAAGTAATTTATCAGGTAAGCATAAATTCTGTTTTCTCCAACATTGGTGGTTTTCTCCACGGCTTGCAAAACCTTTCTCCCAAAAATAGCCCCCGAAGAAGCAAAAGTATCAAATTTGTAAAATTTGGCAAAAGTGTGCAGTGAAGACCAAGTCGCTGCCTTACATATCTGGTCAACAGAAGCCTCGTTCTTGAAGGCCCATGTGGAAGCCACAGCCCTAGTGGAGTGAGCTGTGATTCTTTCAGGAGGCTGCCGTCCGGCAGTCTCATAAGCCAATCAGATGATGCTTTTAAGCCAAAAGGAAAGAGAGGTAGAAGTCGCCTTTTGACCTCTCCTTTTACCAGAATAGACAACAAACAAGGAAGATGTTTGTCTGAAATCTTTTGTAGCCTCTAAATAGAATTTTAGAGCACGGACTACGTCCAAATTGTGTAACAAACATTCCTTCTTTGAAACTGGATTCGGACACAAAGAAGGTACAACTATCTCCTGGTTAATATTTTTGTTAGAAACAACCTTTGGAAGAAAACCAGGCTTAGTACGCAAAACCAACTTATCTGCATGGAACACCAGATAGGGCGGAGAACACTGCAGAGCAGATAACTCAGAAACTCTTCTAGCAGAAGAAATAGCAACCAAAAACAAAACTTTCCAAGATAGTAACTTAATATCTATGGAATGTAAAGGTTCAAACGGAACCCCTTGAAGAACTGAAAGAACTAGATTTAGACTTCAGGGAGGAGTCAAAGGTCTGTAAACAGGCTTGATCCTAACCAGAGCCTGAACAAATGCTTGAACATCTGGCACAGCTGCCAGTCTTTTGTGTAGTAAGACAGATAAAGCAGAGATCTGTCCCTTTAGAGAACTTGCAGATAATCCTTTCTCCAAACCTTCTTGTAGAAAGGAGAGAATCCTAGGAATTTTTATCTTATTCCATGGGAATCCTTTGGATTCACACCAACAGATATATCTTTTCCATATCTTATGGTAAATCTTTCTAGTTACCGGTTTTCTGGCCTGAACCAGAGTATCTATCACGGAATCTGAAAACCCACGCTTCGATAGAATCAAGCGTTCAATCTCCAAGCCGTCAGCTGGAGGGAGACCAGATTTGGATGTTCGAATGGACCCTGAACAAGAAGGTCCTGTCTCAAAGGTAGCTTCCATGGTGGAACCGATGACATATTCACCAGGTCTGCATACCAAGTCCTGCGTGGCCACGCAGGAGCTATCAAGATCACCGAGGCCCTCTCCTGATTGATCCTGGCTACCAGCCTGGGAATGAGAGGAAACGGTGGAAATACATAAGCTAGGTTGAAGGTCCAAGGTGCTACTAGTGCATCTACTAGAGTCGCCTTGGGATCCCTGGATCTGGACCCGTAGCAAGGAACCTTGAAGTTCTGACGAGACGCCATCAGATCCATTTCTGGAATGCCCCATAATTGAGTTATTTGGGCAAAGATCTCCGGGTGGAGTTCCCACTCCCCCGGATGGAATGTCTGACGACTCAGATAATCCGCCTCCCAGTTTTCCACACCTGGGATGTGGATCGCAGACAGGTGGCAGGAGTGATCCTCTGCCCATTGAATTATTTTGGTCACTTCTTTCATCGCCAGGGAACTCCTTGTTCCCCCCTGATGATTGATATACGCAACGGTCGTCATGTTGTCTGATTGGAATCTTATGAATCTGGCCTTTGCCAAGTCCTGAGAGCATTGAATATCGCTCTCAGTTCCAGAATGTTTATCGGGAGAAGAGACTCTTCCCGAGACCATAGACCCTGAGCTTTCAGGGACTCCCAGACCGCGCCCAAGCCCACTAGACTGGCGTCGGTCGTGACAATGACCCACTCTGGTCTGCGGAAGCTCATTTCCTGGGATAGATTGTCCAGGGTCAGCCACCAACGGAGTGAATCTCTGGTCTTCTGATCTACTTGAATCATTGGAGACAAGTCTGTATAGTCCCCATTCCACTGTTTGAGCATGCACAGTTGTAATGGTCTTAGATGAATTTGTGCAAAAGGAACTATGTCCGTTGTCCATTGCTGCAACCATCAACCCTACTACTTCCATGCACTGCGCTATGGAAGGACGTGGAACAGAATGAAGAACTTGACAAGTGCTTAGAAGTTTTGACTTTCTGACCTCTGTCAGAAAAATCCTCATTTCTAAGGAATCTATTATTGTTCCCAAGAAGGGAACTCTTGTCGACGGAGACAGAGAACTTTTTTCTATGTTCACCTTCCATCCGTGTGATCTGAGAAAGGCCAGAACGATGTCTGTATGAGCCTTTGCTTTTGACAGGGACGACGCTTGTATTAGAATGTCGTCCAAGTAAGGTACCACTGCAATGCCCCTCGGTCTTAGAACCGCTAGAAGGGACCCTAGTACCTTTGTGAAAATCCTTGGAGCAGTGGCTAACCCGAATGGGAGGGCCACAAACTCGTAATGCTTGTCCAGAAAGGCGAACCTTAGGAACTGATCATGTTCTTTGTGGATAGGAATATGTAGGTACGCATCCTTTAGATCCACGGTAGTCATAAATTGACTTTCCTGGATAGTGGGTAGAATCGTTCGAATGGTTTCCATCTTGAACGATGGTACCCTGAGAAATTTGTTTAGGATCTTCAAATCCAAAATTGGTCTGAAAGTTCCCTCTTTTTTGGGAACTACGAACAGATTGGAATAAAATCCCATTCCTTGTTCCTTTATTGGAACCGGGTGTATCACTCCCATCTTTAACAGGTCTTCTACACAATGTAAGAACGCCTGTCTCTTTATTTGGTTTGAGGATAAGTGAGACATGTGGAACCTTCCCATTGGGGGTAGTTCCCTGAATTCCAGGAGATAACCCTGAGAAACTATTTCTAGCGCCCAGGGATCCTGAACATCTCTTGCCCAAGCCTGAGCAAAGAGAGAGAGTCTGCCCCCCACTAGATCCGGTCCCGGATCGGGGGCTACTCCTTCATGCTGTTTTGTTAGCAGCGGCAGGCTTCTTGGCCTACTTACCCTTGTTCCAGCCTTGCATCGGTTTCCAGGCTGGTTTGAGTTGTGAGGCATTACCCTCTTGCTTAGAGGATGCAGAATTAGAGGCCGGTCCGTTCCTGAAATTGCGAAAGGAACGAAAATTAGACTTATTCTTGGCCTTGAAAGGCCTATCTTGTGGAAGGGCGTGGCCCTTTCCCCCAGTGATGTCTGAAATAATCTCTTTCAATTCTGGTCCAAATAGAGTTTTACCTTTGAAAGGGATGTTAAGCAATTTTGTCTTGGATGACACATCCGCTGACCAAGACTTTAGCCAAAGCGCTCTGCGCGCCACGATAGCAAACCCTGAATTTTTCGCCGCTAATCTAGCTAATTGCAAAGCGGCATCTAAAATAAAAGAGTTAGCTAACTTAAGTGCGTGAACTCTGTCCATAACCTCCTCATATGGAGTCTCTCTACTAAGCGAGTTTTCTAGTTCCTCGAACCAGAACCACGCTGCTGTAGTGACAGGAACAATGCACGAAATGGGTTGTAGAAGGTAACCTTGCTGTACAAAAATCTTTTTAAGCAAACCCTCCAATTTTTTATCCATAGGATCTTTGAAAGCACAACTATCCTCGATAGGAATAGTAGTGCGTTTGTTTAGAGTAGAAACTGCCCCCTCGACCTTAGGGACTGTCTGCCATAAGTCCTTTCTGGGGTCGACCATAGGAAATAATTTCTTAAATATAGGGGGGGGAACAAAAGGTATGCCGGGCTTTTCCCACTCCTTATTCACTATGTCCGCCACCCGCTTGGGTATAGGAAAAGCGTCTGGGTGCACCGGAACCTCTAGGAACTTGTCCATCTTGCATAATTTCTCTGGAATGACCAAGTTGTCACAATCATCCAGAGTAGATAACACCTCCTTAAGCAGTGCGCGGAGATGTTCTAATTTAAATTTAAATGTCACAACATCAGGTTCAGCTTGTTGAGAAATTTTTCCTGAATCTGAAATCCCATCTGACAAAACCTCCCTCATGGCCCCTTCAGATTGGTGTGAAGGTATGACAGAACAATTATCATCAGCGCCCTCCTGCTCTTCAGTGTTTAAAACAGAGCAATCGCGCTTTCTCTGTTAAGTAGGCATTTTGGATAAAATATTTGCTATGGAGTTATCCATTACAGCCGTTAATTGTTGCATGGTAATAAGCATTGGCGCGCTAGATGTACTAGGGGCCTCCTGTGTGGGCAAAACTGGTGTAGACACAGTAGGAGATGATGTAGTATCATGTTTACTCCCCTCATCTGAGGAATCATCTTGGGCAATTTCATTATCTGTGGCAGTACTGTCCTTACTTTGTTTGGACGCTATGGCACAATTATCACACAAATTTAAATGGGGAGACACATTGGCTTTCATACATATAGAACATAGCTTATCCGAAGGCACAGACATGTTAAACAGGCTTTAACTTGTCAATAAAGCACAAAAAAACATTTTAAAACAAAACCGTTACTGTCTCTTTAAATTTTAAACAGAAAACACTTTATTACTGAATATGTGAAAAAGTATGAAGGAATTGTTCAAACGGAGTGAATCTCTGGTCTTCTGATCTACTTGAATCATTGGAGACAAGTCTGTATAGTCCCCATTCCACTGTTTGAGCATGCACAGTTGTAATGGTCTTAGATGAATTTGTGCAAAAGGAACTATGTCCGTTGTCCATTGCTGCAACCATCAACCCTACTACTTCCATGCACTGCGCTATGGAAGGACGTGGAACAGAATGAAGAACTTGACAAGTGCTTAGAAGTTTTGACTTTCTGACCTCTGTCAGAAAAATCCTCATTTCTAAGGAATCTATTATTGTTCCCAAGAAGGGAACTCTTGTCGACGGAGACAGAGAACTTTTTTCTATGTTCACCTTCCATCCGTGTGATCTGAGAAAGGCCAGAACGATGTCTGTATGAGCCTTTGCTTTTGACAGGGACGACGCTTGTATTAGAATGTCGTCCAAGTAAGGTACCACTGCAATGCCCCTCGGTCTTAGAACCGCTAGAAGGGACCCTAGTACCTTTGTGAAAATCCTTGGAGCAGTGGCTAACCCGAATGGGAGGGCCACAAACTCGTAATGCTTGTCCAGAAAGGCGAACCTTAGGAACTGATCATGTTCTTTGTGGATAGGAATATGTAGGTACGCATCCTTTAGATCCACGGTAGTCATAAATTGACTTTCCTGGATAGTGGGTAGAATCGTTCGAATGGTTTCCATCTTGAACGATGGTACCCTGAGAAATTTGTTTAGGATCTTCAAATCCAAAATTGGTCTGAAAGTTCCCTCTTTTTTGGGAACTACGAACAGATTGGAATAAAATCCCATTCCTTGTTCCTTTATTGGAACCGGGTGTATCACTCCCATCTTTAACAGGTCTTCTACACAATGTAAGAACGCCTGTCTCTTTATTTGGTTTGAGGATAAGTGAGACATGTGGAACCTTCCCATTGGGGGTAGTTCCCTGAATTCCAGGAGATAACCCTGAGAAACTATTTCTAGCGCCCAGGGATCCTGAACATCTCTTGCCCAAGCCTGAGCAAAGAGAGAGAGTCTGCCCCCCACTAGATCCGGTCCCGGATCGGGGGCTACTCCTTCATGCTGTTTTGTTAGCAGCGGCAGGCTTCTTGGCCTACTTACCCTTGTTCCAGCCTTGCATCGGTTTCCAGGCTGGTTTGAGTTGTGAGGCATTACCCTCTTGCTTAGAGGATGCAGAATTAGAGGCCGGTCCGTTCCTGAAATTGCGAAAGGAACGAAAATTAGACTTATTCTTGGCCTTGAAAGGCCTATCTTGTGGAAGGGCGTGGCCCTTTCCCCCAGTGATGTCTGAAATAATCTCTTTCAATTCTGGTCCAAATAGAGTTTTACCTTTGAAAGGGATGTTAAGCAATTTTGTCTTGGATGACACATCCGCTGACCAAGACTTTAGCCAAAGCGCTCTGCGCGCCACGATAGCAAACCCTGAATTTTTCGCCGCTAATCTAGCTAATTGCAAAGCGGCATCTAAAATAAAAGAGTTAGCTAACTTAAGTGCGTGAACTCTGTCCATAACCTCCTCATATGGAGTCTCTCTACTAAGCGAGTTTTCTAGTTCCTCGAACCAGAACCACGCTGCTGTAGTGACAGGAACAATGCACGAAATGGGTTGTAGAAGGTAACCTTGCTGTACAAAAATCTTTTTAAGCAAACCCTCCAATTTTTTATCCATAGGATCTTTGAAAGCACAACTATCCTCGATAGGAATAGTAGTGCGTTTGTTTAGAGTAGAAACTGCCCCCTCGACCTTAGGGACTGTCTGCCATAAGTCCTTTCTGGGGTCGACCATAGGAAATAATTTCTTAAATATAGGGGGGGGAACAAAAGGTATGCCGGGCTTTTCCCACTCCTTATTCACTATGTCCGCCACCCGCTTGGGTATAGGAAAAGCGTCTGGGTGCACCGGAACCTCTAGGAACTTGTCCATCTTGCATAATTTCTCTGGAATGACCAAGTTGTCACAATCATCCAGAGTAGATAACACCTCCTTAAGCAGTGCGCGGAGATGTTCTAATTTAAATTTAAATGTCACAACATCAGGTTCAGCTTGTTGAGAAATTTTTCCTGAATCTGAAATCCCATCTGACAAAACCTCCCTCATGGCCCCTTCAGATTGGTGTGAAGGTATGACAGAACAATTATCATCAGCGCCCTCCTGCTCTTCAGTGTTTAAAACAGAGCAATCGCGCTTTCTCTGTTAAGTAGGCATTTTGGATAAAATATTTGCTATGGAGTTATCCATTACAGCCGTTAATTGTTGCATGGTAATAAGCATTGGCGCGCTAGATGTACTAGGGGCCTCCTGTGTGGGCAAAACTGGTGTAGACACAGTAGGAGATGATGTAGTATCATGTTTACTCCCCTCATCTGAGGAATCATCTTGGGCAATTTCATTATCTGTGGCAGTACTGTCCTTACTTTGTTTGGACGCTATGGCACAATTATCACACAAATTTAAATGGGGAGACACATTGGCTTTCATACATATAGAACATAGCTTATCCGAAGGCACAGACATGTTAAACAGGCTTTAACTTGTCAATAAAGCACAAAAAAACGTTTTAAAACAAAACCGTTACTGTCTCTTTAAATTTTAAACAGAAAACACTTTATTACTGAATATGTGAAAAAGTATGAAGGAATTGTTCAAAAATTACCAAAATTTCACCACAGTGTCTTAAAGCATTAAGAGTATTGCACACCAAATTTCAGAGCTTTAACCCTTAAAATAACGGAACCGGAGCCGTTTACAAATTTAACCCCTATACAGTCCCAGCTATAGCCTTTGCTGAGACCTAACCAAGCCCAGAGGGGAATACGATACCAATTGACGCCTTCTAGAAACTTTTCCAGCAACTTTCAGATCCTCACACATGCATCTGCATGCCCTGCTCTCAAAAAACAACTGCGCAGTAATGGCGTGAAAATGAGGCTCAGCCTACAACTAGGAAGGCCCTTCCTGACTGGAAAAGGTGTCTAACATAGTGCCTGCCGTTTAATAAACGTTCCCCAAGTTTATAAATGTGAATTGTCAGCATAAACATGAATAAAATGGCCAAATAAAGCAATCGATTTAGCCCATAAAAATGTCTACCAGTTTTATAGCCCATATTAAGCCCTTTATTCTGTTTGTTTGACTAAAAAAATGGCTTACCGGTCCCCATGAGGGGAAATGACAGCCTTCCAGCATTACATGGTCTTGTTAGAAATATGGCTAGTCATACCTTAAGCAGAAAAGTCTGCTAACTGTTTCCCCCAACTGAAGTTACTTCATCTCAACAGTCCTATGTGGAAACAGCAATCGATTTTAGTTACTGTCTGCTAAAATCATCTTCCTCTCACAAACAGAAATCTTCATCCTTTTCTGTTTCAGAGTAAATAGTACATACCAGCACTATTTTAAAATAAACACTTGATAGAAGAATAAAAACTACATTTAAACACCAAAAAACTCTTAACCATCTCCGTGGAGATGTTGCCTGTGCAACGGCAAAGAGAATGACTGGGGTGGGCGGAGCCTAGGAGGGACTATATGGCCAGCTTTGCTGGGACTCTTTGCCATTTCCTGTTGGGGAAGAGATATTCCCACAAGTAAGGATGACGCCGTGGACCGGACACACCAATGTTGGAGAAATATATATTTATTAATTCTTTTGTGTAGACAACCCAAGGTATTGATCTAGGCCCATTTTAGTATATTTCTAATTTTTAATTTTTTTCACAAACTTTGGGTTTCTCACTGAAATTATTTACCTACTGCTTGTGCAATCATGGCATAAATGGTTGAAAAAGCATCTCTGGGATCACCTTTGTTCAGAAATAGCAGACATATGGCTTTGCCATTGCTTTTTGGTAATTAGAAGGCCACTAATTGCATCTGCGCCGCACACTTCTATTATTCCCGGCAGTAAATGGGGTTAATTAGGAAACGTGTAAGGTTAATTTTAGCTTTAGAGTAGAGATTACCCTCTCACCTAACACTTCCCAGCCCCTGATCCCTCCCAAACAGATTTCTCCCCTCCCCCACTGCTCACCCTCCATCTTAAAGTACTGGCAGACAGTCCGCAAATTAAAAAATAAATCTTATTTTTTAATTAAAAAAAAGTATTTTTTTTTCTGCAGCGTAGGATCCCCCTAACACTCCAACCTCCCTGACCCCCCCCCCCCTCTATTGCCACCATCTTAAGTACTGTCTGCCAGTACCTATAAACCCCTTTTTTATTTTTATTTTTTCGGTAGTGTAGTGGTCATTACCCATACTAAACAGACATCACTCTGTCCAGACTGTAGCTCTCAGCGGAAACTGAGCCTTTCAATCCGTCTAAGAACACCTAGTGCAACTTTCTTCATCTTCCGCCATTCAAAGACAAAGACCAGACTAGTTTCCAGTAAAGTGGGAGAAGTTTTAAGGGCTCTGGGAGTTTTGGGATCTTTGCCTCCTCCTAGTGACCAGGAGTATACTTTCCAGGAGTTATGGTTTGTGGACTCCCACCACCTTTATGAAATAAAAAGTGGACTCTGACCTAGAGAAATAATCCGTGATGTATTTTTTTGGAGAAGATTTACCCACCTCTGAGTAAGCTTTAATAATTAAGTTCTTTAACCAAAAAGTTAGGGTAATAGGTGTTGCTTTTTGACATGGACCAGAGAAATGAAAGAACATAGTAGATTGACATAGTAGATTGACTTGTAAATAGAACTTTAAAACCCTGACCACATCCAAATTATGTAATAAATGTATTTGGATTAGGACAATTTATAAAACTGTGTGCCAGTAGAAGTGTGTTTGCACATGACTGAAGGAAATTTATCTGCCAAAACCTCCAAAACTGTGGAGCAAATTAAATCGTTAAAACCCTGAGCAAAACAGAACGACCCCATGTGAGACACAAAGGGGATAACATTCATATTATGCATAATTATTCTAAAGCTTCTGCATGTTATGAACCAAACAAATATTGCACAGTTGAACTAGAGAGCATACAGGAATTTATTTGAATAAATAAAAAAATGGTGGCTATCGTGGGACAATGTTGCTTAGGATCTGACATCAAATATCCCTAATCTTACCTCATGACCCTTTGAGAGTGTGTATGATAATGTGATTCTATGTTTTGTGTTCTTACAAAGCTTTGTATTGTTATTTACATTAATTAAAAAAATAAAATTGGGGGATCTACCCTGAGTCTAAAGGATCTGAAATAACAGAAATGGGAACAGCTTCAGAATGTTCCTGTTAAAATAAAAAGTTACACAAAAAATAAATAACTACCAGCAACATCAGCAAATTTTCTAAGAAGATGAGCATATAAAGCAGATTGAACAAAGGAAAGTATAACATATGTACACAATATTAATATACTTTTATATGTAAGTAAATAATCCGGAACATAAATGGTGTAATATAATAAGGCAAAACCCGTGCGGATAATACCACCCTATAGTATAAAAACTACTAAAAAAAAGCCCCTAAGCATTAGGAGAAAATAAATCCCTCTACTACAATTGTTAGAGACCCCATCTAAGCCCCTCGTAATGTTAGAAAATAACATGCCCCTCTATGAAGTTCATCACAAAACCAGCAGAAAAACAAATTATGCTTACCTGATAATTTCCTATTCTTCTGATGGGAAGAGTCCACAGCTGCATTCATTACTTTTGGGAAATAAGAACCTGGCCACCAAGAGGAGGCAAAGACACCCCAGCCAAAGGCTTAAATACTCATCCCACTCCCCTCCTCCCCCAGTCATTCTGCTGAGGAACAAGGAACAGTAGAAGAAATATCAGGGTGAAAGGTGAAGAATATAAGGACGCCACACATAAAATTACGGATGGGGAGTTGTGGACTCTTTCCATCAGAAGAAAAGGAAATTATCAGGTAAGCATAATTTATGTTTTTCTTCTTAAATCGAAAGAGTCCACATTCATTACTTTTGGGAAAACAATACCCAAGCTAAAGAGGACACTGAATGCCAAGACGGGAGGGTACATAGGAGGCCCATACTAAGGGGAAACCGTGCCTGAACCTCTACCCAATATAAAAAAACTGCTTTGTCCGAAGCCGAGAAAATTAAGAGGAAAAGCCTTAATGACACTGACTCGCAGTTAGCTCAGAAGCCAAACTAGAGTCGCAAACGGACTCGACTGAGCCAACAGTCCTCCAGGAGACACCGTCGCCCAACAGACGGTCCCCCACTGCTCACCCATCACAAATGAAGGGGACACCAGCCAAAACCCCCAAAGGGACAAGGCAAAGGAGAACCGAGGAAATCGAAAGGCGCCCAACAAAAATGATCACAGAATTTGACACGCAAAAGTATGATTTTATGTATCACCACTCTCAAAGGAAAATCAGCAAACTGGATACTAAAGATATGGTATTCAAGCCTGTTATAAAGAAATTTGAAGAATCAGGAGATATCAAGGACAAAAAAGGACTGGAAGGCCAAGAAAACTTTCAAAATCTGATGAGAAGTTTCTCAGAGTTTCTTCTTTGAGAGACCGGATAAAGTGCAGCAAGGACCTGGCTCAGCATCTGGCAGCTTCATTGGGATGCCAAGTTGACTCTTCTACAGTCCGAAGAAGCTTGATCAGGAATGGTTTTGTGGAAGAGTAGCAGCCAAGAAACCACTTTTTCGGAAGGGGAACAGGGTGAAAAAGCTAAGATATGCTAAAGCTCACAAAGATTTAAATGAAGATCAGTGGAGAGGAGTATTATGGAGTGACAAAGCCAAGTTTAAAAATTTTGGGTCCAATCGTCATTAATATTTGAGAAGAGTTGGAGAAAGATGGAAGAATTAGTGCTTGCGACTTTCAGTAAAACATGGTGGAGAGCCTGTCCTGGTTTAGGGCTGCATTTCAGCCAGTGGTGTTGGAGATATTGTCCGAATTGATGGGATAATGAATGCTGAAAAGCACAGACAGGTTTTAATTCATCATGCCATTCCTTCTGGAAAGCACCTGATTGGGAGTGGTTTTATTTTTTTCAGCATGATAATGATCCCAAGCACACTGCTAATGCAGCAAAATCATATTTGGAGAGAAAAACAACTGATTAAAAATTCAGTCATGGCCTGGCCTCCACAGAATCCAGACCTGATTATTATAGAGGCAGTATAAGATCACCTAGACAGAGAAAGAAATAAGAGACAACTTAAATCTAAAGATATAGATATATATATATATTTGTGCTCCAATGTTTAATGCGTGTGCTGGTATTGCAAGTTAACAGCAATGCGAAAGCAGGCTCACAAAAGCACGCTTCCATAGGCTCCAATGGGAGCCTTGTTCTGATGTCAAAGATGTCATCAGAGACGGCATCAGAACCTACCTAAGCGCAGCGAACGTGGTACGTAGCGCAGCAATTGCAGAATTTTTAAATATATATGTATATGCTGATATACATATGTATATTTATGTGTTAATGTGTGTATATACGCAGTAACACTTTAACAGCTGGTAAAGTAGGGAGAGGATTAGAAGGTATACTGTATATACATATTGCAATTGATTTTTAAAGCATCACATATTTAGAAGAGTTAAAGTAGGACTCTACTCTGCATTATTTCTTTATTTCTATATATATATATATATATATATATATATATATATTTTATTATTTTATTTAAGGGACAGCAGACAGATAATGGATTACATCTGTAAAGTGCATCTGACTGATGACCTTGCAGCAGCCCTTTAAGGCTGTGATTGTGAGCAGGCTTAATTTCTCTTTTTGTTTTACAATATGTATGGAGTATTACCTAGCAGCCACCCACTATTATGTTGGTGAAAGGGTTAATTGGTGTAAGGTATGGTTAAACAGGATCACTGATTTTAAATGCATCATAGAGTCAAAATATATTAGAACAAAGCTCACCTGTGCGGGTTTTACCTTGACAAAGGCAGGTGAGATTACACGCCTTGGCCAAAATACGGTACTAATAACATCCTTTTCATATAAATTTATGAATAGAAAACGGTTAATAGTTTTGACTTTTTAAGAAACAAGAACTTGCCTCACAAAAGTAAAGGCATACAGGTAAGGATAGAAACTCAAATGCTACTGTCTTTTTTTTGTTGAAGTTTTGGAAGCTGCACTGCAGTCCCAATACAGTTTCCCCCTATCACGCCTCTGAAAAAAAGTCAGCTCATTGCCTACACACAAAAAGGGTAATTGAATCACTCTGATCAACCAAGCAAAAAGTAATGCGGGGCTCGTTGTGCGATGCCGAGAACCCAAACAAAGCTTGGGAAAGATACTGCTCCAATAAACTGTCAAAAGCTTGCGATTCACAGTATAATTGTAAAGTACTTGCATCTTATTAAGGAAGCGGATGTGTATTGGTTTAAACTGAAGACAGAAGTTTAAAAGCAGCAGGCACAAGCAGATTTGCAACATCCACAATTGTCACATTTGCAGTGACGTATACGAGAGTGAGAGGGATGAGGCAAGTAAGGCGTAAACAATGCCAGGTATTCATGAGACAGAATACCTGGAGGATGAATCAGTAAAATGCCAGGCAAGCACAGGTTCAGAAAGAAGCCAAATAGCTGTATATGCCTGAAACACAAGCTAAATATTAGACACCATTACATAAATAATAGTGTCTGCAGTGTGCTTTTATAAGCAGAGGCATGTCTAGGTAACCAGATTTATCCACTTTTTCACTGGAATTCAGGAAACCCTATGCTCTTGAAGAGTAAAGTCCCTAATTGTCTTTAACATAAAATTGGATTGGCTTTAGTTGTATGTATTTTCATCCAGCCTCTGTTAATTACATACACATCCGGTACCCTTTATCCTCATCACAATGTTTAAATTACCGCATGTGATAGAGTCAGCTCAAAGTTCCAGTAATGTTCAAAATAAAAGCAGTACCTTAACAATCCAGTTACACCATCAGATCGTAAAGCAGCACAGTACGGAGAATTGTATAGCATAAAATGCATCATATTACTACTATTTTTCACATTATAAAATGTTACATTTAATTATATTCCAAGTGATTAAAAAAATGATATACTAGAACACAAGCTTTTTGTGCAGTCCCCCCAGTCACAGGTTTCATACAATATTAGAACAGGCACTCATTTACATACTAATATAGTTCATGTACTGACAAGCCAACACTACAAAACCACCCAGCTTATATTGTATTATAGGAGCTGAAGGAATCGACATGCAATGTGCTATTAATATATGAACACACAGCACAGGAAGAAGAAAAAATAGAAGTAACAGGTTGCATCATCATTCACTGGTCCAGTGCATAACAAATCTTTTACAAACCGCTCAGTTATTTAACAATCTGAAACACACTTAAAGGGACAGTCAAGTCCAAAAAAACTTTTGTGATTTAAATAGGGCATAATATAATTTTAAACAACTTTCCAATTTACTTTTATCACCAATTTTGCTTTGTTCTCTTGGTATTCGTAGTTGAAAGCTAAACCTAGGAGGTTCATATGCTAATTTCTTAGACCTTGAAGGCCGCCTCTAATCTAAATGCATTTTGATAGTTTTTCACCACTAGAGGGCATTAGTTCATGTGTTTCATATAGATAACATTGAGCTCATGTACGTGAATTTACCAGCTCTGATTGGCAAAAATGCAAGTCTGTCATAAGAACTGAAATAAGGGGGCAGTCTGCTGAGGCTTAGATACAAGGTAATTACAGAGGTAAAACATGTATAATTATAACTGTGTAGGTTATGCAAAACTGGGGAATTGGTATTTAAGGGATTATCTATCTTTTAAAACAACAAAAATTCTGGTGTTGACTGTCCCTTTAAAGGGAACCCACATGCTAAATCACTTTAAAGGGAGAGTAAAGTTAAAATTAAACTTTCATGGCTCAGATAGAGCATGCAATTTTAAACTTTCCAGTTTACTTCTGTTATCAATTTACTTCATTCTCTTGGTATCTTTTATTAAAGAGTAAAACTAGGCAGGCTCATAAGAGCTCAAGAGTGTTCCGTGTCTATAGTACTCTATGCAGCAGTGTTTTGCAACATTGTATAACTCATAAGCACTTATGAACCTACCTAGTTTTACTCTTTAATAAAAGATACCAAGAGAATTAAATAAATTGAAAAGTTGTTTAAAATTGCACGCTCTGTCAAAATCATTAAAGTTTAATTTTGACTTTGTCCCTTTAACATCTGTAAAAAAACTGACTAGAAAATATCATAGGAACACCTCTGTAAAAAATGGAAGATTTTATTAGGATATATTATCTCTTTGAATAAATTCTTTTTAAGTTTTAAACATTTTTACAATATTTTACGTCTATTTTTGTCCAAGCCTACTCTAGTAAACATCTAGTTTGTGACACGTGGGACAACGGTCTAGCCAAACAGAACCCAAACATTCCTGCGTCAGACATTACACGCTGGTACAAAGAGATAAGAGAGGAGTTGCAGGATACAGCCATATCGCTGGCGCTCTAGCTGCTAAGTCACTGCTACATAACACACCCCACAGACAAAAGACATTTCTGTTGTGTTGCTATAGAATATTATATCAGCCAAGTCTAAATGTTTTTAAAACAAATTAACATCCTCTTCTCTGCAATTATTTATCAACAGCCAAACTCCAGCCACCATTTGCCTTATCTGGAAGAGCCAATCTGGGGATTAAGTCCACAGATAACAAGGCTAGTCACGGTCAAAGATAGTATAAACTATATATTGCTTTACAGTTGTTTTCAAATAAAGCTAATTATCAGGTATTTTATTATAATCAGGTATTTGTAGAGCGCCAACAGGTTCCGCAGCGCTTTAGGGACAGGTATGGAGCAGAGTCAACATGGTGCACTTCAAGTTCTAAGAATTGAAATCGCTCAATTTTCAGAGCTTAAATTACATGAAAATGGGGCAAAATAGTTGTTGTTTCATTACACATAACTAAACATTCTATATAAAATTATTAAAGTGTTTACTGTGCAGTCTAGAGTTATATTAATTTGTTTTGTAATTTTCCCTATGGTTCTTGCACCCAGACCTGTCTGGGGCTAACTGCCTGTGGCTCTGGGGACAGCACAGCTTCCTGTGAGTGCCAGTGGCACCCAGGGCTGAGCATGTTGCAGGGTCATGGGATGTGTACCCGGTCCGGTATGAGAGTGCAGTTCCCTTCCGTGTTTTGTATATGTCTAGGGTGATTACATATGCCTGTGCACCCTTCGCTTGTTCCCAGTTTGGATTTGAAAGCTTGCATTCGGTGGCTGTTTTAGGGTCCCAGGTATGAGAGTGCAGTTCCCTTCCGTGTTTTGTATATGTAAGGACTGATACAGCGCCTGTTGCGCTTAAGGTAGTTCACAGGGAATTGAAACAGGCATTTCAAGGGTTAAAGGGTTAACTTGCAAGAGAAGCAGTTGAGTTCTAAGACATTAACAATGATGCCTAATTTAATATGGGTGTTTCCCCTATAGGAGTAAGTCCATTTGCTGCACAGGTAGGGCCTAGCAACCAAAAGCTGGTGAGGTCAGCCTATATATATTAGAGCAGGGCACTAGGGGCACATACTGTCTATGATTAAGGCTCCATAGGAGCTGAAACGCGTTAGACGCCCACCCCAGCCCACCTCACGGCCTCCATTCATAGCCATTTTCTTGCCTAGTTACACAGAGCTTTTATCAGATAATAAACTCACTTTGCTTTGAGCTTTTCGTCTGGACCTTCTTTTCTTGAAGATATATATATACACATACATATATATATATATATGTGTGTGTGTGTATATGTATATATATATATATATATATATATATATATATATATATATATATATATATATATATATATATACACACACACACATATATATATATATACATACATATATATACACACACACACACACACACACACACACACACATATATATATATATATATATAGTCCAAACAATGTGCACTCCAGAGTGTATATATACATATATATACACACACACACACACATATATATATATATATATATATATATATATATATATATATATATAAGTCCAAACAATGTGCACTCCAGAGTTTCAGCCACAGATTGCCTTGGGTGCTGCTCATTCAATACAAATAGAATATCAAACAGAAAAATTCAATCGCCTTTAATGTGAACGTTTTCGGGTCAATACGACCCGTCCTCAGACATACAGTACAATTTTACAAGACCTTTGGAGTGCTCTTCTGTTTGATATTATATATATATATATATATATATATATATATATATATATATATATATATATATATATATCTCTCTTTTGTTAAGGGCACATGAATCAAGCCACATGCAAGGTTATCTTGGAAGAAAACTTGCTTCCCCCTGTACATCGCTAGTAATTCAATGTTTTCTTGGTTATAATAGCGCGGGTCCCACCGTGCAATTATACCCTTTGTCCTGCTGGCCACTGAAAATAGTGCAGTCTCTCTTAATAATGCAATAAGCATAGAAAGACCAGGTCCTTGAGGGGATATTTATTTCACACACATACACAGATGCTATGCTGCATATGCTGAAAATAAACAAGATAAGGTTAACATTCAGTGATTCAAGGTTGAAATAATATTGGAAATCAATATAACATTACAAAATTATTATTAATATGCAACTGGGCCATAAAGGCTGATTGCTCACTGGCTCATATGCAGATCTCCTTCATACAATAATGACACTATTTTCTTGTGCCAGTTCACTACCTATTGGTAATTTCTCAACACTTACACAAAAGCAATATGTGAGATGTTAAGAGACGTGGTTGAGATGGTCTAAATATCTTGTAAAGTGTAGGAAGCCATAAAAAAAAGTGGTAGTTAGTGTCCATTTAATATCTCATTAAAGGACACTAAACCATATCATTTGTCCCCCACTTCATTACGTTTATTCTTACCATTTCATCTTGCCCTATTTTTTGTTTTATCAGTTTCCAAGAACACCTTAGCAAGCATATGTGCCCACTTTCCCCGTTCCAAAGTATTTCTTTTCAATTTCAGAAGACAGGCAGTCACACAAGAGTGCTCATGATGCCTCTATCTTTGGGTTATTGATCTTTAGAGACACCATGAGCACACTCACAGCTTCTGATTGGGCAACAGTAAGTAAAGGCATATTCTAGCTGCAGACTTCTTCCCGTTTTAAACATCGTAAAATAAAACAATTTGATAGAGATAACATTAGAATCAATAAAAGAAAGTATAAAATAAACGTAAGAAGCAGATTAATTAAGCCCAGTAGAATAGGATAACAAAAGTGCTGATGTGCAGAACTCAACCAGACAGGGTACACAAACAGGTCATGACCTCGGACAGCACAATCATTACATTAATCCCTCCAAACAAAACCTTAGGCTGATATCAGCAAAACCAAACCAAAACAAACAGTACACAATATTTAGTATACGAGAGATACAGATGTCTGGGAAGCAGGCAAGTGTGTGTCTCAATCACAAATATGTACTCTCTGGGCTTTTGGTGAAAATACTAGCAATTTATTGGTGACGTTTCGGGGTCTGAGGAAGGGGAGCTAAGTCCTTGAAATTTCACCTATAAATTGCTACTATTTTCACCATATATTAATTTTTATTTATTGATATATTGTTTATCCTCTCATATTACTCTCAAAAAGGTAAGTGTGTGTGATTCTTTATTATTGTACATAAACTGTGACACACAAATATAAATTTTCAAATAGAATTTTTTCTTCCTTTTTTTGGGGGGGGCGGGATACAATTTTTTTTTTACAATACTAATCGTTAAAGGGACAGTCTACACCAGAATTTTTATCGTTTTAAAAAATAGATAATCCCTTTATTAACCATTCCTTAGTTTTGCATAGACACTGTTATATTAATATACTTTTTACCTCTGTGATTACCTTGTATATAAGCCTCTGCAAACTGCCCCCTTATTTCAGTTCTTTTGACAGACTTGCATTTTAGTGCTGGCTCCTAGGAACTCCACATGCA
This sequence comes from Bombina bombina, assembly GCF_027579735.1. NCBI lineage: Eukaryota > Metazoa > Chordata > Amphibia > Anura > Bombinatoridae > Bombina > Bombina bombina. Next base: position 488,108,548 of record NC_069500.1, on the reverse strand, counting down.
TGAGCACAGTGTTATCTATATGAAACACATGAACTAACACCCTCTAGTGGTGAAAAACGGTCAAAATGCATTTAGAAAAGAGGCGGCCTTCAAGGTCTAAGAAATTTGCATATGAACCTCCTAGGTTTAGCTTTCAACTAAGAATACCAATAGAACAAAACAAAATTGGTGATAAAAGTAAATTGGAAAATTGTTTAAAATTACATGTCCTATCTGAATCGTGAAAGTTTATTTTGGACTAGACTGTCTGTTTAATTACAAATACAATTTTGTATTTTGGAAATACAATACGATTTTTTCTTTTGGAGCCACATTTTTTTTTTTTAATTACACTTCCAGAATGTGTCAGAAAACACTGTCAAAAATAAATCCAGTTCCCGTTTTGTTAAAGGACTTGTGATGTCACAACATTCACTTCAGTATGTGCCTGGGAAGTAGCTGCTCTTTGCTTTCAATTAAATGTGGAGAAATGGCTGTCAATTCCAGCACATCAACATCTCATGTAAAACTTTTAATATTTATCATGTAACATACAACATGACTTAACATTCAGTAGTGATTATTCGTATTTGCATCATACAACACTATACAGGGGAATATTGAGTTTGATGTTTTAATTACAGTTGTCATGGTGGCAGCAAAAACTTACCGTAGCATGTGGTCTTTCAGAGTATATTTTGTATGTTTAATCATACATGTTTTAACATACCCAAGTGGTTATTCTGCCTTGTTTTATAATAATAATGAAAGAAGGGATATTGATTTTGATAATTTAATAACCGCTTTTATATTCAGTTTTTCTTCACCACATTTAATTGAAAGCAAAAGAGCAGCTACTTTTCAGGCACATACTGAAGTGAATGTCCTTTAGCAAAATGGGAAGGAACTAGAATTTTTTTGGACAGAGTTTTGACACATAGGGCTGGATTTATCAAGCCCTTTTCTCCACTTCGCACAAGTGAACCTCTAGTCATGATTTATCAAGCAGCAGTCATCAGACCGCTGTTTCCCTACCCTGTTCTCCACCTCTTTTCCGACTGGGGAGATTGACAGTTCCTGCCTGCGAGTGATTGATTGATTGGCTGTGGGCGGCAGGATTGCACACAAGTGCAAAGGAGTGCTTGTGTACAATGTTTAATGCATGCAGCCGAATGCCGCCTGCCAGAGGACAAGCAAATATGTACATCCATGTGCGCCATGGATGATAAATTGAACTCATACTGGAAGTGTAATTAAAAAAAAAAATGTACTTCTAAAAGAACAAGAGAGTAATTCCAAAAAACAAAATTCTATTTCCACATGCTTGCCTTTTTGACAGCAATCTTATTCCATTCTCAGGCACCCATGAAAACTTTTATCTGCTTTTATCTCTCTCAGACCACCGCAGGCTGGAATGCTGTAAATATTGATCACAACTAATAGCTGTGTCTTATTTTAAAAGTAAAGCAGTGTTTCAAGGACAAGAAGTGATTAAACAGAACCCGTAAAGAGAAGAATATAATGCAAACAGGGACAAACCTAAGACAAGTTAAAAATTTAGACATTAGTTTGTTTTACTTAGTATCTTCTTTTGCCCTGAATGTTAAACTAGAAAAATATTGATGGCCAGTAACAAAACAAAATAACCACTTGGTTACCCCTACCTGTAACACCCTTCGCAGCCAGTAACACAGCAAGTATCTCTAGGCTACCAGTAACACAAAAACCTTACAACATCTCAGAAATAAGATTTATGTCCAACAACCCCTTTAAACAGCTACAGCAACGTAACCTCATAAATGCTGCTTGGGCCAAGACCAGAGATCAGATGATGATAACATGCTCCCTGCACCTATATGCCCAAATGAGACCTTAGACTATATGCAAGATCACTACAGCACCCTTATAGTAACTTGTAATGTCTTGCTCTGTTGCATTTTAGTGTGAGGCAAGAGATGGTAAGAGCCAGGCTGATTTATTTAGAGGTTTGCCATGAAGGTACATTTTGAAAAACAGAATTTATGCTTACCTGATAAATTACTTTCTCCAACGGTGTGTCCGGTCCACGGCGTCATCCATTACTTGTGGGATATTCTCCTCCCCTACAGGGAAAGGCAAGGAGAGCACACAGCAGAGCTGTCCATATAGCTCCCCCTCTAGCTCCGCCCCCCAGTCATTCGACCGACGGTTAGGAGAAAAAGGAGAAACTATAGGGTGCCGTGGTGACTGTAGTGTATAAAGACAAAAAAAAATTTTAACCTGATTAGGAAAACCAGGGCGGGCCGTGGACCGGACACACCGTTGGAGAAAGTAATTTATCAGGTAAGCATAAATTCTGTTTTCTTCAACATTGGTGTGTCCGGTCCACAGCGTCATCCATTACTTGTGGGAACCAATACCAAAGCTTTAGGACACGGATGAAGGGAGGGAGCAAATCAGGTTACCTAAATGGAAGGCACCACGGCTTGCAAAACCTTTCTCCCAAAAATAGCCTCCGAAGAAGCATAAGTATCAAATTTGTAGAATTTGGCAAAAGTGTGCAGAGAATACCAAGTCGCTGCCTTACATATCTGATCAACAGAAGCCTCGTACTTGTAGGCCCATGTGGAAGCCACAGCCCTAGTAGAGTGAGCTGTGATTCGGTCAGGAGGCTGTCGTCCGGCAGTCTCATAGGCCAATCGGATAATGCTATTTAGCCAGAAAGAGAGAGAGGTAGCAGTAGCTTTTTGATCTCTCCTCTTACCAGAGTAAACGACAAACAAAGATGAGGTTTGTCTAAAATCTTTTGTTGCTTCTAAATAGAACTTTAAAGCACGAACAACATCTAAATTGTGTAATAAACGTTCCTTCTTTGAAACTGGTTTCGGACACAGAGAAGGAACAACTATTTCCTGGTTAATATTCTTGTTGGAAACAACTTTTGGAAGAAAACCAGGCTTAGTACGCAAAACAACCTTATCTGAATGGAAAACCAGATAGGGTGGATTACACTGCAAAGCAGATAATTCAGAAACTCTTCTAGCAGAAGAAATAGCACCCAAAAACAGTACTTTCCAAGATAATAACTTAATATTTATGGAATGTAAAGGTTCAAACGGAACCCCTTGAAGAACTGAAAGAACTAAATTTAGACTCCAAGGAGGAGTCATGGTTCTGTAAACAGGCTTGATTCTAACCAAAGCCTGAACAAAAGCTTGTACATCTGGCACAGCTGCCAGTCGTTTGTGTAACAAGACAGATAAAGCAGAAATCTGTCCCTTTAGAGAACTAGCGGACAACCCTTTATCCAAACCTTCTTGGAGAAAGGAGAGAATCCTTGGAATTTTTATTTTACTCCTGGAGAATCCCTTGGATTCACACCAACAGATATATTTACGCCATATTTTATGGTAAATCTTTCTAGTCACAGGTTTTCTGGCTTGGACCAGAGTATCTATCACAGAATTCGAAAACCCACGTTTGGATAAAATCAAGCGTTCAATTTCCAAGCAGTCAGCTGCAGAGAAACTAGATTTGGATGTTCGAATGGACCTTGTACTAGAAGATCCTGTCTCAAAGGTAGCTTCCATGGTGGAGCCGATGACATATTCACCAGGTCTGCATACCAAGTCCAGCGTGGCCACGCAGGAGCTATCAGAATCACTGAGGCCTTTTCCTGTTTGATCCTGGCTATGAGCCTGGGAAGGAGAGGAAACGGTGGAAACACATACGCTAGGTTGAACGACCAAGGCGCCACTAATGCATCCACTAGAATCGCCTTGGGATCCCTGGATCTGGACCCGTAACAAGGAATCTTGAAGTTCTGACGGGACGCCATTAGATCCATGTCTGGAATGCCCCATAATTGGGTTAACTGAGCAAAGACCTCCGGGTGGAGTTCCCACTCCCCCGGATGGAAAGTCTGACGACTCAAATAGTCCGCCTCCCAGTTGTCTACTCCTGGGATGTGAATAGCAGATAGATGGCAGGAGTGATTCTCTGCCCATTGGATGATCTTGGTTACTTCCTTCATCGCTAGGGAACTCTTTGTTCCCCCCTGATGATTGATGTACGCAACAGTCGTTATGTTGTCCGACTGAAATCTTATGAACCTGGCTTTCGCTAGCTGAGGTCAAGCCAGGAGCGCATTGAATATTGCTCTTAGTTCCAAAATGTTTATCGGGAGAAGCGACTCTTCCCGAGACCATAGGCCCTGAGCTTTCAGGGAGTCCCAGACCGTGCCCCACCCCAAGAGGCTGGCGTCGGTCGTGACAATGACCCACTCCGGTCTGCGGAAACTCATTCCCTGAGACAGGTGATCCTGGGTCAACCACCAGAGAAGTGAGTCCCTGGTTACCTGGTCTACTTGAATTTGGGGAGACAAGTCTGTATAGTCCCCATTCCACTGATTGAGCATGCACAGCTGTAATGGTCTTAGATGAATTCGAGCAAAAGGAACCACGTCCATTGCTGCGACCATTAGTCCTATTACTTCCATGCACCGAGCTATGGAGGGTTGAGGAATAGAATGAAGAACTCGACAAGCGTTTAGAAGCTTTAACTTTCTGACTTCTGTCAGGAAGATCTTCATTTCCATAGAATCTATTATTGTTCCCAGAAACGGAACCCTTGTGGACGGTGACAGTGAACTCTTTTCTATGTTCACCTTCCACCCGTGAGATCTGAGAAAAGCCAACACAATGTCTGTGTGGGCCCTCGCTTTGGAAAGAAACGACGCTTGGATTAGGATGTCGTCTAGATAAGGTGCTACAGCGATGCCCCTCGGCCTTAGGACCGCTAGAAGGGACCCTAGCACCTTTGAGAAAATTCTGGGAGCGGTGGCTAAACCGAATGGAAGAGCCACGTGAAGGATGGAACTCTGAGGAAATTGTTTAATATCTTTAAATCCAGGATTGGCCTGAAAGTTCCCTCTTTTTTGGGAACCACAAACAGGTTTGAGTAAAAACCTAGACCTTGTTCCCCGGAGGGGACTGGGTTTATCACTCCCATCTTTGATAGGTCTCTTACACAATGTAAGAATGCCTGTTTCTTTATCTGGTCTGAAGATAAGTGAGACAAGTGGAATCTTCCCTTTGGAGGAAGTCCCTTGAACGCTAGCAGGTATCCCTTGGAGACTATTTCTAGTACCCAGGGATCCGGAACATCTCTTGCCCAAGCCTGAGCGAAGAGAGATAGTCTGCCCCCTACCAGATCCGGTCCCGGATCGGGGGCTACCCCTTCATGCTGTCTTGGTAGCAGCAGCAGGTTTCTTGGTCTGTTTACCCTTGTTCCAGCCTTGCATGGGCTTCCAAGCGGGTTTGGGCTGGGCCGCGTTACCTTCTTGTCTAGCGGCAGTGGAGTTATTAGCCGGTCCGTTCCTGAAATTGTGAAAGGAACGAAAATTAGACTTGTTCTTAGCCTTAAAAGGCCTATCCTGTGGGAGGGCATGGCCCTTACCCCCAGTGATGTCTGAAATAATTTCCTTCAATTCCGGCCCAAAAAGGGTCTTACCCTTGAAAGGAATATTAAGTAACTTAGTCTTGGACGACACATCTGCCGACCAGGATTTTAGCCAAAACGCCCTCCGCGCTACTATAGCAAAACCTGAGTTTTTCGCCGCCAATTTCGTTATTTGAAAAGCGGCATCCAATATAAAGGAATTAGCTAACTTTAATGCGTGAATTCTGTCCATGACTTCTTCATAGGAAGTCTCTTTCTGGAGCGACCTTTCTAGTTCCTCGAACCAAAAGGACGCCGCTGAAGTGACAGTAATAACACACGTAGCTGGTTGAAGGATGAACCCTTGTTGAACAAAAATCTTTTTAAGCAATCCTTCCAATTTTTATCCATAGGATCTTTGAAAGCGCAGCTGTCCTCTATAGGAATAGTTGTGCGCTTCGCTAGTGTTGAAACAGCTCCCTCAACCTTCGGGACCGTCTGCCATGCGTCCCTTCTAGGGTCTACTATGGGAAACATTTTCTTAAATATAGGAGGTGGGGCAAAGGGTACACCTGGCTTCTCCCACTCCTTATCCACTATGCTCGCTACCCTCTTGGGTATTGGAAAAGCGTCTTCGTGCACTGGGACCTCTAAAAATTTGTCCAATTTGCACAACTTCTCTGGTACTACCACAGAATGAGTCTGAAATTTCACCCTCAGACAGCCCTTCCCTCACAGCCAATTCCGATTGATGTGAGGGTAAAATAGATAAGGCATCGTCAGTGTCTGATTGTTCATCCTTTTTTTATCTGTATTTAAAACTGAACAATCACGCTTTCTCTGAAATGCTGGCAGTTTGGATAAAAGATTTGCTATAGAATTATCCACTACTAATTGTTGCATAGAAATAAGCACTGGCGCGCTAGGTGTCGCCTGCGCGGGCAAAGCTGGTGTAGACACAGAAGGAGAGGATGTAGAATTATCCTCACTACCTTCATTAGATAAATTATCTTGGGCAACATTATGAAATGTAACAGAGCTGTCCTTATTTTGTTTGGACGCTATGGCACAATTATCACAAACACTCAAAGGGGGAACACATTTGTCTCTACACACACAGAACATAGGTTATCTGATGGCATAGACATGTTAAACAGATTTAGGCAGGCAAACAATGCAATAAAAACGATTTTAAACAAAAACGTTACTGTCTCTTTAAATAATAAAATTACACACTTTATTTCTGAATGTTCAAAAAACTATGAAGGCAATATCCGATTTTTATGAAATTTGGACCCCAGTGTCTTAATGCTTAGAAAGTATTGCACAGCAAATATGGAGACTCTAGCTCTTAAAACAAGCAAACCAGAGCTAATTGTTTGATTTAACCGTTTTTATACATTACAATCCCTGCTACAGTATTGCTGCAGCATTTTACCTTCCTTAGGGGTCAATCATCCACAGAAATAAGCCTTCTGGAGTCACTTTCTGAGTCACAGGACCCTCTCACATGAAAATTGCATGCACTGCCTTGAAATCAACTGCACAGCTGAAGCACCAAAATGAGGCTTCCTCCCTCAGCACACTAGAGTGAAGGGGCCTTCCTGACTAGATTTAGGTGTCTAAAACATGCCAGATCAATAAAAAACGTTCCCAAGTGTATATGAGCTTATAAAACAGTTCAAATGCCATGATATTGTAATAAAAACCAAACGATTTTGCCCCTAACAGTGTCTACCAGCATAAAAATCAAAAAGGGGAAGCCTGTTATCTTTTTTGCTGAGGTGAAAGAAAAATGGCTTACCATTTTCCCTGAGGGGAAAAATGACTGTCATCTAGCATTAGCCTGTGTTGTTAGAAGGAGACTAGTCATACCTGAAGCAGATGAGTCTGCAAACTGTTACCCCCAACTGAAGTTCTCTGGTTTCAACAGTCCTGCGTGGTAACAGCAATGGATTCTAGTTACTTGTGCTAAACTCATATTCCTCTTAACAGAAATCTTCATCACTTTTCTGTTGTAGAGTAAATAGTACAAGCCAGCACTATTTTAAAATAACAAACTCTTGATAGAAGATATAAAAAACTACAACTAACACCACAAACTCCTCACCATCCCCGAGGAGATGCTACTTGTTCAGAGCGGCAAGGAGAATGACTGGCGGGCGGAGCTAGAGGGGGAGCTATATGGACAGCTCTGCTGTGTGCTCTCCTTGCCTTTCCCTGTAGGGGAGGAGAATATCCCACAAGTAATGGATGACGCCGTGGACCGGACACACCAATGTTGGAGAAAAGAGGGTGGCACATAGGGTCCTGCCAGCACGATAACTGTCTAACTGTGATATCAAAGTGGGCAAGCTAGATGGCAGCAGTCTTAGAATAGGCGGCTTAAAGTAGACTGATGGGACCTTATGCTCACCCAGGATTTGTTAATGTAAAGTTGAATAATTGAGTTCCGGGTTTCATTCATGAAACTTTACATTGCAGTGTTTTGTTTTTTTAAATACTTATCTTTCATTAGCAAACCCGGACCGCGATCACCCCCCCTGCAGCTCCTCTGTACTTACCTCATCAATGTAAAGTTTCATGAATAAAAGTGCCCCTGTTATTAATAGTATTTTTCAAAACCGGGCACTCATGAAACTTTACATTCACTTTAAGCCTCTTGGTTTCCACACAATATGTTGCAGTTGTCAGGCAAATGGTTACAAGATAAAAGACAAAAAATATACACATATTAAACTTTGAACATATAACTCCAAATGTGGTTGCTACGGAAGGTGACTACAGAATGTATTCCAATCTGGTAAAGGGTTCCAAGCTCAAAACAAAGGAAGTGCCTTTATCATAGAAGCATGGAGGGAGACATACAAGACTCTCAATAACTGTACAACTGCATGACAATTCTGCCTGGCTGACACATCACTCACAGTAGCCAACCTCAGTCCTCTATCCCTCTCTGCCAGTATCAACATCAGATACTCAAAGAAAATGGCCACAACAGAAGGTTGATGTCCACTGTCTGCCAACCTTTCACCTTAGCAGACATTAGCATGATTCCCGTGAAGGCAGTGACGTGGGGAAAAGAGGGAAAATTACAGAAAGCACTAAGCTTAAAGGTTACTGCAGAAGTAGTAGCTTATCACAGACCTATATAATGATGGGATATATTCAAAGGAGATTCCTGCAGTTAGACCCTGGTGTTGCTATAAAAGGCGCAACAGCAGTGTCACATCGTTACCATTAAATTGCGCTTTAAAAACTTAGTAGAAGTTAAACTTTCATTATTCAGTTAAAACACACAATTTTCAAACTACTTTACAATTCCCTTTCTAAATATGTTTTATATGCACACTGTTTTGAGGCACCAGCTCCTACTAAGCATGTGGAAGATTCACATAATATACATATATGCATTTTGTGATTGGCTTATGGCTATCACATGATGCAGTGGTAGAGAAAATAGAACTAATTTTAAAATGTGTCTGAAAGAAATCTACACATCATTTGAAATTCAGACTAAGTACTTTTGCATTGTCTTTTTATTATGTATTTATTGATTATGCTATTCTACTGTTTTAGTGGTCCTTTAAAGGGACATGAAATTCCAAATTTTCCTTTCTTTCTAGATTCCGACAAAGCATACAATATTTAAAAGGTTTTCCATTGACTTCTATTATGAAATTCCCTTCATGGCATTCTTTGTTGAAGATATACCCAAGTAGGCAGCATGCACACGCGTAGAGCACTACATGGCAGGAAAATGTGCTGCCATCTAGTGCACGGCTAGACAAACCCAGGAGACAGGGAGCCACTGGCTTCTAGAATTTACCCCCTGGCTCCTAACTTTTTAGGTTTTTCTCCATATATCTATATTAAAAAAACACTGTTTGGCTCCTAAAAGTGTGTCCAGTTTAATTGTAAATAGATTTGTCTACACCTGATCTATTGTTCTCTAAAATTAATAATGATCTTGCAAAACTGCTGCCATATAGTGTTGCAGTCATGTGCATGTTCCCGAGCTTACCTTTCCTGAGAATATGAGAAGAACATGTACTTTAAATTAAATGCTCAATCTGAATCAGGAAATAAAAATGTGTTTGTTTTATTTATTGGAAGCTTGTTTCAATAATCCTTTGGCTACATACCACTGCATAGGCAGTGTTCATCCTTAAAGGGACATTGTACGCAAAATTGTTTTCTCTTGCATATGAATGAAACTTTTACCTATTTCGAATATATATTTTTCTTTTGTGATTCAGATAGAGCATGCAATTTTAAGCAACTTTCTAATTTACTCCTATTATCAAATTTTCTTCATTCATTCATTGTTTATTTGAAAAGCAAGAATGTAAGTTTAGATGCCAGCCCATTTTTGGTAAACAACCTGGGTTGTCCTTGCTGATTGGACAGCACCAATAAACAAGTGCTATCCATGTTCTGAACCAAAAATTTGCTGGCTCCTTTAGCTTAGATGCCTTCTTTTTCAAAATAAAGATAGCAAGAGAACAAAGATAAATAATAGGAGTAAATTAGAAAGTTCCTTAAAATTGCATGTTCTATCTGAATCATAAAATAAATTTTTTGGTTCAATGTCCCTTTAAATTTGAACTGAATACTACCATATTGGTTTTCTAGTTTCTGTTAAAGGGATACTAAACCCAATTTTTGTCTTCCATGATTCAGATAGAGCATGCAATTTTAAGCAACTTTCTAATGTACTTCTATTATCAATTTGTATTCGTTGTTTTGCTATCTTTATTTAAAAAGCAGGAATATAAAGCTTTGGAGCCGGCCCTTTTTTGGTTCAGAACCTGGGTTATGCTTGCTTATTGTTTAGCTAAATGTAGCCACCAATAAGCAAGTGCTATCCATGGTGCTGAACTTAAAATGGGCTGGCTCATAAGCTTTAAATTACTGCAAGTAAAGATAGCCAGAGAACGAAGAAAATTGATAATAGGAGTAAATTAGAAAGTTGCTTAAAATTGTATGTACTGTCTGAAACATGAAAGACAAATCTGGGTTTAGTGTCCCTTTAATCTTCACTGGCTGATAAGGGTAACTGTCTTACTTTTAGAATTTATTTACATTTATACCAATGCACACCTTTGCTTGGGTCCTAATAAAGGCCGTCTGGTCCGGTACAATAATTGCTGGATTCTACATTTCCTACAAAGTTGTCAACCCCTGGTTCTGCTTTGATGATTCCACTGACATCGGAATATAGATCTACTTTATCAAAGCCCCTAAATATTTCAGTTCGATTTAATTCTGTTAACTATAATTTCAAAACAATAAAACGTTTATTTCAATCAGATTAAAAGGAAACTAAGGCCAAAATAAAACTTTCATGTTTCCAATAGAGCCTGACATTTTAAAAACTTACAAATTGACTTCCATTAACAAAGGGTGAAGAATGTTTTTTACATACAAGCACGTATCAACGAGTCAATGAAAAGAAACTTTGAAATGTCAAAAAAAATCTACTGTAAATTTGAAATTCAGAATAAGTATTATTGAATTGCTCTTTTATTATGTATTTGTTGATTAATTCTACTGTACTGAATGATCCTATATAGTTAGCAAAGTATGGAAAATTAAATAGTTTTGCCAGCTATTTGTAAATCTATAGCTGCATGCTCTTGCTTTTTATCATATTTTGACAAACAGGTGGTACAGCCAATCAGAATTGTACCGCTAGCTATATGCAAGTCTGTAGCACTGCACTAAAGCAGAGATTTCAGTTTAATAGCAGCGCAAGAAAGTGTGCTGCTATACCTTTCTATGGATCGTATGGTAAAATTCTGATTTTTGCTATTGCCCACTTGCCAAGACAGATACAAAAACTTGCACGGGCGGCTTGTGGGGGATACACAAAAAGGTAAAATGATGCTTTTACACAATGTTATCAGCAAAATTACATCATCAATAGTAGTCAATAGTAATGCAAAGGTATTTTAAAGTGTCAGTAAACCTTAAAAATAATGTTATATAATTCTGCACATAGTGCAGAATTATATAACATTATATTAGCGCAATCTTTATAAAACAAAATTTCCCATTTGAATTTTAAAAAAACCTGCTGTCTTACAGACCCGTTCTCTGTGATCTGCTGAGCGGGTCTGTTTTTTTCAAACAGCGCATCGGGCCAGCTGTATAGTCACAGCCCGGCCCGACCGCGCCATAGCACTAAGTGCAGCTCGCTCCTGCTGTCTGACATTATTTTTAAGGTTTACTGTCCCTTTAAATTTAATCTCAGACTGTATCTGAAACATTAGAAGAGCACATATACAGACATGTAAGTAATGCTAGGATATTTATATTACTAAGGACATTCACTACTGTTGAGCTATTTGAATCAACATATTTATGTGCATGTCAACAGGGATCCAAAGATCCATAATTAAAAGGTAAAGAACGTGAATAATCTTTAACTACCGCTTTTATTAGGGGAGGCTTGAAGGGACATTAAAAAAACTCGTTTTATTTGTTTTTTTTTATTAAATATTTTTATCATCTTTTAACGGGTGTACAGAAAATGCAATGATACATATATTTTCTAACAAACCAAGGCAATTTTAGAAAGGAACAAGAGGTTGTACAGAAAGTCCAAGTAGACATCGTCCTCTTTGATCATCACTGCAATTTACATGTATCAAATTTACTTGACATACTTGAAAACGAGAGAAATCTCAATGTATCCTTCCTGGTAAAATATTTTATAAATAAATAAATTATCACATGTATAGCTTTAGTTAAAGGGATACTAACCCCACATTTTTTTCTTTCATGATTCAGATAGAGCATGCAATTTTAAGCAACTTTCTAATTTACTCCTATTATCAATTTTTCTTTGTTCTCATGTTATCTTGATTTGAAAAAAGCAGTAATAAAAGGTTATGAGCCGGCCCATTTTTAGTTCAACACCTTGGTAGAGCTTGCTGATTGGTTTGCTACATTTAGCCACAAATCAGCAAGTGGTACCCAGGCGCTGAACAAAAAATGGAACGGCTCTAAAGCTTACAGTAATGCTTTTTCAAATCAAGATAGCATGAGAACAAAGAAAAATTAATAATAGGAGTAAATTAGAAAGGTGCTTAAAATCTCATGTTCTATCTGAATCATGAAAGAAAAAAAAAAAAAAAAAGAGGGTTTAGTATCCTTTTAACAGAGATAATATTTTACTAAGTCCCATCATGTCCAAATAAACAGTCTATTATTTCTATCAAACACAGTAATCCAGTTGTTAAACAGTTAATAATGAGTTATAATGCCCTTTGCTCCTATATATATATATATATATATATATATATATATATATATATATATATATATATATATATATATATATATATATATATATATATATATATATAAATATAATATATGTCTGCGATAAAGTCTTGTCTACCCGTGAAAGTGTAGAGTATTTTTTCCAAAGCTAAAACATGGTCTATTTCTCGTATCCACATATTAAAGTTAGGAACTTGGCATTTCTTCCAAAATCTGGGTATTAAGCGCTTAGCACAGTTAAGCATACATTGGAACATTTTTTTCTGGTATATACAGGGGATAGGGGGAGTATCGTTAAGTAAAACTATGGTAGGCGTAAGTGTGATCGAAATTTCGAGAGTCGTGTTGATACATTTAATGATTTTGTTCCAGAAGGTTTGCAGGAGTGGGCAAGCCCACCAGATGTGGGACAGAGTGCCCATACCTCCACAATGTCTCCAACACAAGGAGGAAGCGTTTGGATAAATGCTATGAAGATGGTGTGGGGTTAGATACCATCTGGAAAGCAGTTTGTAGTTCATTTCGGCTATAACTAATGACACATGGTTCCATTGAGTTTCTGTCAAAGTGACCTCTAGTTCCTTTTCCCACTTCGTTATATAGGTAGGTTTTTTGGTGGGAAAGGAACCCCTTAATATCTTATAATTATGGAGATATGGGATCTGTTTATTGAGGGTGTTGTGCAAAGAAATTCCAGGGGGGGTGAGGGGTCCTAGTGAGGTCATTTAAAAAGGAGCGGTTATAAATAGCGTGTCTCATTTGTAGGTAAGGAAACCAGAGGTGAAATGGAGGACCTAAGAGAGAGCTCTTTTTGGAGGCGAATTTGACCTTAGTTTAGTACCATATGTGCTGGGATGTTTGTGGGTAAACCTCCTATAGTCGGTGTCTGTATAATGTGCGGCTGTAGTAAAAGAGGGTTATTGAGAAGAGTGAAAATTCATAGTGTAGATGAAGCATAATAGTTTGTGTTGACCTCTGAAGGTCTGGCTTTGGGTGGGATCCAACATAGATCACCAAGGTTAAAACCTCCTGTTTCATTAAATACTGTAGTGGGAGGTTTAAAGGGAGGACCTGAAATAAATATAAATATTTAGGAAGTAAATTCATTTTTATTGCATTAATACGCCCCATCCAGAAAAGATGGTCCTGTTTATGCCATATATCAAGGGAAATTTGAGATTCTTTGTGAAGGGGGGTATAATTAAGGTTAAATAGATCAGAGTGGTTAGGGGATATATCTATTCCTAGGAGGCGTATTTTGTTTGCAATCTGGTTAGTATATGTTGTGATAAATCTTGATTCCTCCTCTGTGATGTTTAGGGGCATTAAATTTGATGTCTCCATGTTAATAGAAAAACTCTTGTTTTTGTGTAAAAATTTGCTTTGTTTTATGCTCCCTGGAGAAGTCAAAAAACAATAACAGTAACCTAGGTTTCAAAATGGTGCCATCTGCCACACAAGCTATTTGATTTGCCGCAGCTGCAGGTTACAAAATTTGCTTTTTGATATACACAGGGCTCAAAATTTTCACTCGCCTACTAGCCATTGGCGAGTAGAAATTGAACTGTGGCGAGTAGATATCCTAGTCAAGTTGCAAAGTAGGGGAATATTCATTCATTTCATTTAATAGAATATATTGTAGGGAAATATTAAAATGCTCTTTACTTATAGACCAGTTTTGTTTTGTTTTTTGCAGATGACTACCTTAAATGGATACTTTATTCGGTCAATCAGCTGATAAGTTTTTTGTATGCAAAGTAACTGCAAGGACCCTTTTTCTACTACCCCCACTACTACTACCTCCTATAACAAATACTGCAGTATTGACAAGATCAGTATAGGTAGCAGTTTCCACAGGCAAAATCAGCTATTTCAAATGATTGTCCCCTTTATCAAGATAAAGGCCAACCATGGTTAGTTGTCCTGGTTACAACCCATGCAAAATTACAAAAAGCAAAATGGACACTAAACAGATTTGTTTCATGTCCCTGCTGCCTTAAAGTAAACCTATCCTGGTTTACACAACTTTACATCATGTGAGAGGGAGATAAATGCTGTTTATACACTGTGCCAAATGGCCAGTTTAAAAACTGTATTAAAAGTAATTAATTTGTTATGGTTTAAAATACTAGGTAATTCATCTACCTTTTAAAACAATAAAAATTCTGGTGTAGACTGTCCCTTTAAGAAAAATTAAAGCACTGTATATTTATAACTGATACTATTTTATGGAGCTTTTCACACATATAGGTTGCACATTATAGTGTACAGGTTATAACAAAAAAAATCAAAATAATTAGTATATGGATATCATACAAAGTTATATGAAATCTACCAATAAAACCTTTAATTATGGATAATTAGAAAACTTTGAAATGCACATTATTTTGCAAGCTTTTCTTCTGAATTAACTATGGAAATTGTAATGTGTGTAAGGTTTCTGCTCCCTCCAGAGATGCTGGGGTGCAGTCCTACATACTCCTACATGCTGCACAGTAATTGGTTGATATGTGAAGGAGTTAGCTTATATTTGTTTCTAACTGTCCCAAGTCAAGTAAGAAACTACATTCAGAAGACGTTTCAGTTGGTGTGCCCCAGGAACTACAAGTCAAAATTTTTAACAAAATGACAGCTTGTAAATTATTTTAAAACATGTATATTTATGCAAGAATGTTGCAATGTAGAGAGTAATTTCTAAATATAGAAAAAAATTTACGGTAACCCTTTAAATGGCACCAATATCAGATGCATCTTAAAGAGGGCAGTCAGAATAAAACAAGCGTTATTAAATTCTGTGCAGGCATATCCTTTTTCGTAAAAAGAACTGTTTTGAGAGTTAGTTGTGCACTCACACACTTCTTCCTCTTGTGCCTGCAGCTCTCTTTAAAGCCATTCTCTTATTTTAAACATTCAAACGTGCTGTATAGTGACTTTTTGCATCTTCACACTGGGCGCCACCCTCTAGAATTTTTTTAGTCTTCTTGAACCCAGAAGTGGCGATTTCCTCCTGTACCTACAGATTTCTTTAAAGGTATAATACACACCAATTTTCATATACAGTAACTGCATGTAACACACTACTATAAAGAACAATATGTACAGATACTGATATAAAAATCCAGTATACAACCTTTTAATAACTTCCTTAGAAGCCCCGGAGTTTAGCACTGTTGATGAGGTTAGGCTTGGACACCCAGTGAAAGGGTCTGGGAAATCACGATGAGCAGATACTCCCGCCCTCCCCCCTTCCCTGCATATGACAAGACTCAGACAAATAGGAGTAAGCTTGAATCTGTAGACAGTAAACATCTACAACTTTGGGGCTTGGTTAGGAATCTGAAAATCAGCACAATGTTATTAAAAATAAGCAAAACTATACATTGTTACAAAAACACTCACAGATCGGCTATATAAATGGATAATCTACAAAGCAATTATGCAATAAAAAAATCTAGTGTACAATGTCACTTTAAGCCTATTTTCTTATGTTCACCCATTACAGAGGCTAGTATCATATGTAAACTGCTTTAGCCAGCAGTTTAAGCCCTTCCTACTGGTACTTATTTGTTACATCGGAACAAAGTTCTGATGTAAACAAATAAGTTTAAAAAAAATGATATCACGCAATCGCATGATTTCAATGATGGGATCGAGTCAGGGAGTAGTGTCTATGACGCTAGGCACGCCCTACAGCCCACAATACCAGTTAGGAAGCCGTTATGGCTTCAGGACAGCAGCAAAGCTAGGACGTTCCATGCCGTCCTAATGGCGCTAAAGCCCAGCAAGGTTAGGACAGCATGGAACATTCAATTAAAATGTCATGATTTAGACAGACGGTCCAAAAAACAAATTTATTTACATTAGCAAATTTATCTCAGATGTGGTATCCTTGGTTAACCCTTTCATGACAGGGTTATAAAGTCTACATCGGAACAACGTTCCGATGTAGACAAATTGAAATCATGCAATCGTGCAAACAATCGCGAGATTTCAATTATGGGATCGGGTCTGGGGGGCGTCCCTATGACGCTAGGAACGCCCACCAGACCGCGATCAAATCCTACAAGCCTAGTAGGCTTCAGGACAGCCGTTTGTGATGACGTATTCCGTCATACATAACGGCTTTAAAGCCCAGTGCCGTTGTGACAGAATACAACGGTATAACTGCATTAAAAGGTTAAAGAAACAAAGATCAAAATTAAACTTTGGTGGTTTAGAGAGAACATGCACTCCTAGGTTCACTTTCTAACAAAGAAAACCAACAGAATAAACCAAATTTGAGATTTGAATAAGTTCTATCTGAATCATGAAAGATTATCTTCTTTACTTTACCTTCCCTTTAAAACTTTAAATTACAGCGTAGTGAAGTAGACTCAGGGGCTTGCACAGTCTTTTAAGAACTACATGGCAGCTATTTGAAACTATCTTTGTAATAATGTTAAACATACAGTATCTCCCAAAAGTGAGTACACCCCTCACATTTTGGTAAATATCTTATATATTTTCATGTGACAACACTGAAGAAATGACACTTTGCTACAATGTAAAGTAGTGAGTGTACAGCCTGTATAACAGTGTACATTTGCTGTCCCTTCAAAATAACTCAGCACACAGCCATTAAAGTGAAGGTAAACTTACCTTTATGACTATCCAGGATTTCATTTGTTTCACAAAATCAATATGACTTTCATTCATGATTCGTTATAAATCTAATTCTAAACCAACTTGTCATCATTATTATTCCATTTGCGATTGTACACAAATGCAACCGTAATTTGTATTTATTTTATGCTGCCGATCACGTTTCTGTAGCAGCCAACTGAATTTCTGGCCGTTAGGCGGCCGTCAGTGCACGTCATCCGCCTACTTGACCCTGTGCGCATGCGCTATTGTTGGCCTCCATGCGCGCTCACGATTCGCGCATGCGTATTGGCAATATTCAGGAATCCCCATAGAACTTGTTATGAGTGCCCATTTTCGCTTGCGCAGAAGACTGTAAAATCGCCAATTGGCGCATGCGCTGTTTCACTGAGCCTCGTGAACACGCTTTAGGAAGACATAGAAAGTGGGTGGGACCGCTCTCTACGTCAAACACAAGAAAAGCCGGAACTTGTATGTGGGAGGAGTTAAACATTGCAACGGTAGGGAGATAATTTAAAAATAAGAAAATTGGGAAAAAAAATGAAAAAAAAAAAAACTTAGCAATTAGATAAGGGTAATATTAACAAATGCATTCCTGTATTTCATATGCTGAAACTTAACCTTCACTTTAATGTCTAAACCGTTGGTGAGTACACCCCTAAGTGGAAATGTCGAAATTGGGCCCAATTAGCCATTTTCCCTCCCCGGTGTCATTTGACTCGTTAATGTTACAAGGTCTCAGGTGTGAATGGGGAGCAGGTGTGTTAAAAGGGACATAAAACCCAAAACTTTTCTTTCATGATTCTGATAGAACATACAATTTTAAACAACTTTGCAATTTACTTCTGTTATACAAGTTTCCTTCGTTTTCTTGTTATCCTTTGTTGAAAAGCTGGGATGTAAGCTCAGGAGTGTGCACGTGTCTACGGCACTATATGGCAGCAGTTTTGCAACAATGTTATACATTAGCAGGAGAACTATTTCCTGTCATGTAGTGCTTCAGGCATGTGCACGCTACCTCCCTAGGTATCCCTTCAACAAAGAATAAAAGAACGAAGCAAATTTGATAATAGAAGTAAATTGGAAACTTTTTTTAAATTGTATTCTGTATCTGAATATTGATAGAATGTTTGGGGGTTTAATGCCCCTTTAAATTTGGTGTTATCGCTCTCACACTCTCTCATACTGGTCACTGGAAGTTCCACATGGCACCTCATGGCAAAGAAATCTCTGAGGAGCTGAAAAAAAAAGAATTGTTGCTCTACATAAAGATGGCTTAGGCTATAAGACCCTGAAACTGAGCTGCAGCACTGCGGACAAGACCATACAGCAGTTTCACAAGACAGGTTCCACTGAGAACAGACCTCGCCATAGTCAACCAAAGAAGTTGAGTGCACATGCTCAGCGTCATATCCAGAGGTTGTCTTTGGGAAATAGACGTATGAGTGCTGCCAGCATTGCTGCAGAGGTTGAAGGGGTGGGGGGTCAGCCTGTCAGTGCTCAGACCATACACCGCACACTGCATCAAATTGGTCTGCATGGCTGTCGTCCCAAAAAGAAGCCTCTTCTAAAGATGATGCACAAGAAAGCCCACAAACAGTTTGCTGAATACAAGTAAACTAAGGACATGGATTACTGGAACCATGTCCTGTGTTCCGATGAGAACAAGATAAACTTATTTGGTTAAGATGGTGTCAAGCATGTGTGGCGGCGGCAACCAGGTAAGGAGTACAAAGACAAGTGTGTCTTGCCTACAGTCAAACATTGTGGTGGGAGTGTCATGGTCTGGGCCTGCATGAGTGCTGCTGGCACTGGGGAGCTACAGTTCATTGAGGGAACTATGAATACCAACATGTACTGTGACATACTGAAGCAGAGCATGATCCCATCCCTTCGGAGACTGGGTCGCAGGGCAGTATTCCAAACACACTTTAAAGACGACCACTGCCTTGCTAAAGAAGCTGAGGGTAAAGGTGATGAACTGGCCAAGCATGTCTCCAGAACTAAACCCTATTGAGCATTTGTGGGGCATTCTCAAACGGAAGGTGGGGGAGCGCAAGGTCTCTAACATCCACCAGCTCTGTGATGTCGTCATGGAGGAGTGGAAGAGGACTCCAGTGGCAACCTGTGATGCTCTGGTGACCTCCATGCCCAAGAGGGTTAAGGCAGTGCTGGAAAATAATGGTGGCCACACAAAATATTGACACTTTGGACCCAATTTGGATATTTCCACTTACGGGTGTACTCACTTTAGTTGCCAACGGTTTAAACATTAATGGCTGTGTGTTGATTTATCTTGAGGGGACAGCAAATTTACACTGTTATACAGGCTGTACACTCATTACTTTACATTGTAGCAAAGTGTAATTTCTTCATTGTTGCCACATAAAAAGGTATAATACAATATTTAAAAAATGTGAGGGGTGTACTGACTTTTGTGAGATACTGTATAGTGCTGGGGTACGCAATGATTGGAGGAAGCCGAATTCATAATCGATCTGCTAAAGAAAGCCGGAGCTGCAGGCGGAGGATTGCCATTATGTTTACCATAATGCAAAGGTAATTATTTTGAAAAATAACCGACTTTGCAAAGTTTAATGAATTAAAGTGCACCTGTTTTTAAGATTATTTTTAGATACCGGGCACTTATTCATTAAACTTTACAATCACTTTAAGAATACTTTCATTTTGGCTTTTGCGACCCATTAATGTTTGAATTCTAATTATATATATATATATATATATATATATATATATATATATATATATATATATATATATATATATATATATATATATATATATATATATATATATATATATATATACACACATACACACACACATACACAATATATATATACATACACACACACAATATATATATGTATGTATATATATATATATATATATATATATCCATATACACACACATATACATGCATATTTTTTTATATTTTTAACATCCTTTTAACAATGCAAAAAGCTGATTAATACAACTTTGTTGATAGTCTTGAAGACTAGAACTTGTCAAAGCACAAATTACATTTACAGTACTAATACCTCAGGACTCCTTCCATGTACTATAAAACATTGACAGCTGGGTTTAATTGCAAATCAATATACACTATGAAATTATGAGGGGTGGAGAAAAGCAAATTAAGTTTTGCAATTGCTGAATTACTCAACTAATTTATATTAAAAAAAAAAAAAAATCACAGTGAAGGAATTTACTACCTCATTCTTCTGAGCTGCGTATGCCACTACAAAAGATTTGCCAGGGAGTGCGTGGCTAACTGGGTTGGAATTCGGATTTTGCATCTCACCTAGTCACATGACTGCTTAGTGAATGACTGTATTAACATAACTGGGAATTAACGTGGCTCATTTATCTGTAAGATATGTGTTGTATGTAAACCTAGCAGAAGAAAAAATGATTACGGTTCATTCACAACATTTTTGTTACACCTGTGAAATTCTTATTTGAATTAATTAATATGACTGATCTTCAGTAATTTTATGTGTTTACTAAATTCTAATGACTAGATTGACAGAACTATAGATAACATGTTAGAGCATTATTACTACTGCACTTTTGCCTATGCATAACTGTGTGATCCTGAAATGGGATTTAACAGTTAAAATCGGCTCCAGAGCAGCAATACACTAGTGGGAGCCAACTGAAAACAATTGATCCAATAACAAGAGACAAACGTGTGCAGCCACCAAACCCTAGCTAGCTCACAGTAGAGAAGGATATGTACATATTCTTTTTTTTAGCAAAAGGATACCAAAAGAACAAATAGAAGTGGATTTAAATGTGTCTTAAAATTGCATGATGTATCTGAATCATGAAAGTTTAATTTTACATTTCCAATCCCTTTAAGTTTGTACTGGATAAGTAGCTTCTGCAAGTTTAGGACAGCCTTTTTATTCTACAGAGTACTCTGTATTATAACAATCTTTATCTTGCTAATAATTAAAGGGATGTGAAAGTAAAAAAAAAAAATCATGATCCATAAAGCTTAAAGGGACACTGAACCCAAATTTTTTTTTTCTGTGATTCAGATAGAGCATGCAATTTTAAGCAACTTTCTAATTTACTCCTATTATAAAAAATTTCTTCATTATCTTGGTATATTTATTTGAAATGCAATAATGTAAGTTTAGATGCGGCCCATTTTTGGTGAACACACTGTGTTGTTCTTGCTGATTGGTGGATAATTTCACCCACCAATAAACAAGTGCTTTCCATGGTCCTGAACCAACAAAATAGCTTTGATGCCTTCTTTTTCAAATAAAGAAAGCAAGAGAATGAAGAAAAAATGATAATAGGAGTAAATTAAAAAGTTGCTTAAATTTGCATGCTCTATCTGAATCATGAAAGAAAAAATTTGGGTTCAATATCCCTTTAAAATAAAAAAAAACTGCTTACTCTTATAATATCAAATATGCCACTCTTAGTGTGCATACTGAGGTAGGTTTAGAAGTGGGTATGTTATTTGAGCAATATATGGATAACACTGTTAAAAGCACTACTACTACTCCCCTATAGTTCTCTACATATATGCACACTCCTGAGCCCACACAGTATTATCTCATACAAAGGAGTCAATTTTCAGAAACCTATACCAATCGAAAAAGGTAACATTATTATAAGATTTGTTTTGATTTTACTTTTTTTAAAACAGTTGTACTCTCAGTCTGAATGATGGAAGTATAATTGTGACTACCATGCCCCTTTAAAAAAGAAAAATGACACTGCTTTATTTGTTTATGCAAAAGATTTAACTGCATAGTAACACAGGGATAATACACTGCTTCATAAAGCACAAATAAATTGTCATAATAAAAATGCACAAACGCATGCAACAGCCAAAACAATGCTTCGATCAATAAGTTTTGCTTACAAACACATAGAAGGTATACATATATAGAATGTTTGTTTTATATAAATGAGTGGTCTTTGATCTATATTTGATGGTGATTCACAGATAAAGTATACAAATAATTATTATAATAATAACGCATGGTAATACAACACCATATTTAGACATCTAAACATAATTAGAATAACTAATAAAAATACATCAGTGTAAACTCAAAATTTGACAGAATGCTGCATTATTTACAACAGGACCATAAAGACTAAACCATGTTAGTATGTATTATTAATGATTGTCAACAGATTCGTGACTTGTTATCAAGAAAGAATTTGGATTTTTGGAAGACTGTAAATTAGTCAAATGGAGATGACATAAGTAAACATAAAAAACAAGCAGGAGAATCTCAGCTGTTTTAAATTAAACAAATAATGAAAGGGCAAAATAAATCAAAGATCTAAAAAGACAATATGAACGTAAGCACAACACATTAACATTTTACATATTCAAAATATATAAGATATATTTGTAATTCTAATAGCACACTTCTCTATACAAAGATGAAGGTAATAGCTATATATGAAAATCCATAACAAAGTGTATATGTACCATATTAATAGTTAACCATTAATAAATAGGGGGTCCCATTGTGACACGAGTTAATGACTAATATATATATAAATTTATTTATTTATTTATTTATTTATTAAGTGTGCCATATCCTATTCTAACAGACCTACATTGAGCTATTATTTTAAGAGTGCCAAAGCTTTATGAAAACCAAGT
The DNA here is from genome assembly GCF_027579735.1 of Bombina bombina. Taxonomy (NCBI): domain Eukaryota; kingdom Metazoa; phylum Chordata; class Amphibia; order Anura; family Bombinatoridae; genus Bombina; species Bombina bombina. Next base: position 488,085,551 of record NC_069500.1, on the reverse strand, counting down.
TTTTTATTATGGTTAGGGATGTTGTGTTGCATAGTGAAGTATATTCATTTTAATATAGCAACATACATAAATATAGTGGTTTAAATTATATATTACAGAATTCAATGGATAAGTTATAATCAAGGAGATACTAGTTACCGTGAAGACAATTGCCAGTGGTCCTGTTTGTATCAGCCCCTTCCCCCGAGTAAGTCACTGTCAGATCAGGCTCCGGATTCTTCCTTCTCACAACCACAACAACATGGCGGAAGCGCGGGCACGATGAAGGCTACAAAAAGGGGGGGGGGTCAACGTCATCTGAGCGGGCACCTACGCGTAACACCAGAACGCGCAAAGACACACCCCCGAGACGGTTCGCGAGAGCGTGCATCCACACATCAGTCGGGGGTGTGGTCCAGTCAGAACCCAAACAAACTGTTTAAAGTGACAGTCTTCAATATTCACTCGAGTCGAAACAGAACTGTACTCATATATGCATATATTGTATTTGCATATGAAATATCAGCAACTAATATGTGTCTGTGCATTAAAAGTATAATTGGCATAAAACTGAGCTGACAAGCGTTATGCACTATGTAATAAAGGGGTAAAATCTTAGTTTAGCGTTCTAAATTATTTTCTCCACCATATTGCATTATTTTACTTCGAAAATTGATATGGGGATTCAGATGAGGGCTACTAACAATACTGCCGTGTTTGTGTCTCCAGGAACAAAAAGGGGAGCCATATTTTGGGGTATAAAGTCCCTGTTTTCCACATAGACTTTCCCCAGCCAGCTCTGCTCACCTACATGGGGATACATTGTATCAAACCCTCAGCTTACAGGTTTTTATACATTTGTAACTGTTTACTGTACACAGACACTTAAAGCAGCCCTCTCGGTAACAACTGTACAAACTGCTGAGCAAATAATGTTCACACAGTCTTAAAGGGACAGACAAAAAAAACAGACAGCCTTGAAAGGGTCAACTAGCACCACACGTACACAGTCTTAAAGGGACAGATCGCAGTAATGTTCATGCAGCACAACCTTAAAGGGCAGCTTGACACCTGCGCACAGAGCCTTAAAGGGACAGATCACCATAATGTGCACGCAGCGCAACCTTAAAGGGCAGCTCGACACCTGCGCACAGAGCCTTAAAGGGACAGATCACCGTAATGTGGATGCAGCGCAACCTTAAAGGGCAGCTCGACACCTGCGCACAGAGCCTTAAAGGGGCAGATCACCATAATGTGCATGCAGCACGACCTTAAAGGGCAGCTCGATAAAATAGGGCTCCCCTTTTTGTTCCTGGAGACACAAACATTGCAGCATTGTTGGTAGCCCTCATCTGAACCCCCATACCAATTTTAGTAGGAAAATAATAACATATGGCTGATAAAATAATTTAGAACGCTAAACTAAGATTTTACCAAAGGGTCAACTAGCACCACACGCACACAGTCTTAAAGGGACAGATCGCAGTAATGTTCATGCAGCGCAACCTTAAAGGGCAGCTTGACACCTGCGCACAGAGCCTTAAAGGGACATGTCACCGTAATGTACACGCAGCGCAACCTTAAAGAGCAGCTCGACACCTGCGCACAGAGCCTTAAAGGGACAGATCACCATAATGTGCACGCAGCCAAACCTTAAAGGGAAGCTTGACAACTGCACACAGAGCCTTAAAGGGACAGATCACCGTAATGTGGACGCAGCGCAACCTTAAAGGGCAGCTCGACACCTGCGCACAGAGCCTTAAAGGGACAGATCACCGTAATGTGGACGCAACGCAACCTTAAAGGGCAGCTCGACACCTGCACACACAGCCTTAAAGGGACAGATCACTGTAATGTGCACACAGCGCCAGTGGCGTAGCGTGGCTTCTCAGCGCCCAGGGCAAGGCAAGAATTGCGCCCCCCTAATCCATTAGCACTGACTGAGTCTCTTCCACCAGTACAGTAGGGATTGGCAAATTTGCTTTGAATATAGGAGACAGCTCAACAACTTAGGAGACAGGTTTTTGTTTTACAACAAACAAAGCTTTATTTTAACAACAAAAATATATACTCTATATATATATATATATATATATATATATATATATATATATATAGAATTCTAAACTCTACATTCATCCTTAAAAATTAGGATTCAATATGGTTGCAGGCAGCCATTACTTTATTATATACATTAAGTAAGTACATTATATAACTTAACAATTAAATTTTTTATGGTTTAATATTTAAACATGGGATTTAATTTTTAAATACATCTGAGCCAGCATGCCAGAGTGTGAGAGTGATCTATGCTGCTTTAAAGTGAAAGCCAGTTATTATTTTTTTTAAATTCATTTTTAACCTGGGTAAAACATACAAGATGTAGATCATTTACATCTTGTATGTTTTATTTTACCCAGGTTAAAAATGAATTTGAAATAAAATAACCAGCTTTCACTTTAAAGCAGCATAGATCACTCTCACACTCTGGCATGCTGGCTGGCTCAGATTCTGGGTCCTTTGGAAGTTGGAATTTGGCTGGCTGGCTCAGAGTGACTCTGGGTCCTTTGGAACTTGGCTGGCCCTGCGACGTCACCTGGGTAACGGTAGAGGCTAAGCTGCATTTTGCGTGCGTTGCCATTTCCAATCCCTATTCCCCAGGGCCCAGGCAAAAACAGGGGCTATAATAATTTAATTATAATTCTGGCTGGCAGTGGCACTGGTGGTCTGGTTCTGATACGGACCCGGTGATGAGTTTGGTAATTTCTGTTGACACTACTTACCTTATCATTGCGGGCGCGGCGTACTAGTCAGTCTGACTCCACTCTGGATGTGCTGCTCTGACTTCTTCCTCCCTCCTGACATGTGCACTGGGAGTGGGAGTGGACCGTGCTAACTAGTGGCATAAACACTAGTCTAGCAGCAGGTAACGGTCGGATAGGATTACACTCATAAAATTATGATAATTAAATCATTACACAGCACGTCTTGACTTCAGAGTAGTAGACAGTTCACTTGAGAGACAGAACGGCTGGGCGCAGGCGCCTGTCAGATTTTTTAGCCTCCCTGTAGCGCCGCTGGGAGTGGGACTGCGACTGTCTACTGTCTTGAGATGGTGGGGACTGGGGAGGCTGGGAGCCAAGCATTTTGCGCCCCCCAGAATTTTGCGCCCGGGGCAACCGCCCCTGTGGCCCCCCCACGCTACGCCACTGCACAGCGCAACCTTAAAGGGCAGCTCGACACCTGCGCACAGAGCCTTAGAGGGACAGATCACAGCAATGTTCACGCAGCGTAACCTTAAAGGGCAGCTCGGCACATGCTCACAATCTTAAAGGGGAAGGCACACACAACCTTTTAGTGTGTTTACACGCAGTTATAAAGGGAGCGATAGTATGCATCCCCATGTGATGCACGCAGCCTTAAAGGGACGCTCTGTCTTAACGGGACAATGGCATGTGCACGTACATAACCACACAGAGCACTCTCAGCCTTTAAAAGGACAACTTGCACCACACGCATACAGCCTAAAAGGGACAGATAACCATAATATTCACGCAGCGCAACCTTAAAGGGCAGCTCGGCACCTGTGCACACAGTCTTTAAGGTCCCGGCACACACAACCTTTAGTGGTTAAACGCAGACAGTTTTAAAAAGAGCGATAGTATGCATCCACATGCAAAGCACAGCGCCTTAAAGGGACACTCTGTCTTAAAGGGACAGGGGCACGTGCACAGCCTTTAAAAGGACAACTTGCACCATAACCACACAGTGTTAATAGAAAAGCTCACACCATGCACACCTAGCACAGCCTTAAAGGGCAGCTCACCGCCTGCTCACACAGTCTTAAAGGGGCAGGCACACACAACCTTTAGTGGGTAAAGTCACGCCACACGCACACAGTCTTAAAGGGAGCGATAACAGTATACATCCACACGCAACGCACACAGCCTTAAAGGAACATCTCACACAATGCTCAATCTTAAAGGGGCAGGCACACAGGCTTTTAAGCACACCCAAATGCACACAGCCTTAAAGGGGCACCCAGTATTAAAGTGACAGACACAAACACAGACTTTAAAGGGGGAGCTCACAACTCACACACACAGTTTTAATGGTACAGGTGCACAAACACAGCACACACAGCCTTAACAGCACCGATCACATTACGCTTGCACAGTCTTAAAGGCACGGACACCCTCACACAATGCACACAGTCCTTAAAGTGATAGTAAACTTTTCCCTTTGTCGAAACAAATCTGTAATGTTATAGATATTTTAGAAGGAGTTTAACTCTTCAGTTGTTATGAAGATGCGCTATAACTTACTTTTTAATGTAGCGCTGAAATCCAAATACCCTGCCCTCTGGCCACAAACTTGAAAAGTAATATTTTTATTGAACTAACAGTTTGAAATATTTTCCAATCATCCCACTAAAACAAAGGTGCTGTATGACTAGAGGGCTGATTGGGGAACCGTTCAAACTGTTAGCTCAACAACAAAAAAACACACACACCCACAGACTAAAAGCACAGCTTTGTGTGAATGCCATAAAATCTCTATAACTCTTTTTATGATTGCCTTGAGCCATCTCTAAGGGGCCGATTTACTAAAGTGTGGACGGACATTATACAATGTAGCGTAGCATACGCTGTCGGCATTTATCATTGCACAAGCAGTTTTTGTGAACTGCTTGTGCAATGCCGCCCCCTGCAGATTCACGGCCAATCGGCCACTAGCAGGAGGTGTCAATCAGCCTGGTTGTATAGGATCGGGCGTATTGAAGACCACAGCCTCAGAGGCAGCAGATCAGTTATGGAGCAGCGGTCTTTAGACCGCTGCTTCATAACTGCCGTTTCTGGTGAGCTTGAAGGCTTGGGTGGAAACAGGGGGCTTGATAATTCGACCCCAAAGTCTGTGTGTACCATAAACCATTCATTTAAAGCATTTAAGGCTGTGCGTGAATGCCATGAGCTGTCCTTTTAAAGTTGTGTGTGGTGTGAGCTCCCCCTCTGCGTTTGTCTGTCACTTTAATACTGGGTGCCCCTTTAAGGCTGTGTGCATTTGGGTGTGCTTAAAAGCCTGTGTGCCTGCCCCTTAAAGACTGAGCATTGTTTGAGATGTTCCTTTAAGGCTGTGTGTAAGTTGCGTGTGGATGTATACTGTTATCGCTCCCTTTTAAGACTGTGTGCGTGTGGTGTGACTTTACCCACTAAAGGTTGTGTGTGCCTGCCCCTTTAAGACTGTGTGAGCAGGCGGTGAGCTGCCCTTTAAGGCTGCGCTAGGTGTGCATGGTGTGAGCTGTTCCGTTAACACTGTGTGGTTATGGTGCAAGTTGTCCTTTTAAAGGCTGTGCATGTGCCCCTGTCCCTTTAAGACAGAGTGTCCCTTTAAGCTGCTGTGCTTTGCGTGTGGATGCATACTATCGCTCTCTTTAAAACTGTCTGCGTTTAACCACTAAAGGTTGTGTGTGCCTGTACCTTAAAGACTCTGTGCGCAGGTGCCGAGCTGCCCTTTAAGGTTGCGCTGCGTGAATATTATGGTGATCTGTCCCTTTTAGGCTGCATGCGTGTGGTGCAAGTTGTCCTTTTAAAGGCTGAGAGTGCTCTGTGTGTTTGTGTGCGTGCACGTGCCACTGTCCCGTTAAGACAGAGCGTCCCTTTAAGGCTGCGTGCATCACATGGGGATGCATACTATTGCTCCCTTTAAAACTGTGCGTGTAAACTCACTAAAAGGTTGTGTTTTCCTGCCCCTCTAAGACTGTGAGCAGGTGCCGAGCTGCCCTTTAAGGTTGCGCTGCGTGCACATTGCAGTGATCTTTCCCTTTAAGGCTCTTTGCACAGGTGTTGATCTGCCCTTTAAGGTTGCGCTGCGTCCACATTACAGTGATCTGTCCCTTTAAGGCTGTGTGCGCAGGTGTCTAGCTGCCCTTTAAGGTTGCGCTGTGTGCACATTACAGTGATTTGTCTCTTTAAGGCTCTGCGCGCAGGTGTCAAGCTGCCCTTTAAGGTTGTGCTGTGTGCACATTACAGTGATCTGTGCCTTTAAGGCTGTGTGCGCAGGTGTCGAGCTGCCCTTTAAGGTTGCGCTGCATGCACATTATGGTGATCTGTCCTTTTAAGGCTCTGTGGCAGGTGTCGAGCTGCCCTTTAAGGTTACGCTGCGTGTACATTACGGTGATTTGTCCCTTTAAGCCTCTGTGCACAGGGGTTGAGCTGCCCTTTAAGGTTGCGCTGCGTACACATTGCGGTGATCTGTCCCTTTAAGGCTGTGTGCGCAGGTGTCAAGCTGCCCTTTAAGGTTGCGCTGCATGAACATTACTGCGATCTGTCCCTTTAAGACTGTGTGCGTGTGGTGCTAGTTGACCCTTTCAAGGCTGTGTGGTTTTTTGTCTGTCCCTTTAAGACTGTGTGACCAGGTGCTATCCTGCCCTTTAAGGCTGTGTGAACATTATTTCCTCAGCAGTTTGTACAGTTGTTACTGAGAGGGCTGCTTTAAGTGTCTGTGTACAGTAAACAGTTACAAATGTATAAAAAACGTGTAGGCTGAGGGTTTGATACAATGTATCCATCTAGGTGAGCAGAGCTGGCTGGCTGTGGATGGGGAAAACAGGGACTTTACACCACAAAATAGGACTCCCCTTTTTGTTCCTGGAGACACAAACATTGCAGCATTGTTGGTAGCCCTCATCTGAACCCCCACGCCAATTTTTGTAGGAAAATAATAAGATATGGCTGAGAAAATAATTTAGAATGCTAAACTAAGATTATAAAATCATTTGTCCCATCTAACACCTAGTGTGGTTCTGTCACATAAAGTACTAACATTTAAATAAAATATCCTAAAACTAGATTTTATATACTTCATCTTTAGTGGAAAAAATGACTATATTTTCTATAATGAGGTCTGATACCCACTGTGAGGATTATCAGGGGTGATAGGGTCTCAAAAATAGAACTATGCTCTTTTAAAGAACCAGTAAACACAGTAGATTTGCATAATCAACAAATGCAAGATAACAAGACAATGCAATAGCACTTAGTCTGAACTTCAAATGAGTAGTAGATTTTTTTCCGACAATTTTAAATGTTATGTCTATTTCCACTCCCCCTGTACCATGTGACAGCCATCAGCCAATCACAAATGCATACACGTTCCATGTGAAAGCCATCAACCAATCACAAATGAATACAAGTATATTCTTGCCCATGCTCAGTAGGATCTAAAGACTCAAAAAGTTTAAATATAAAAAGACTGTGCACATTTTGTTAATGGAAGTAAATTGGAAAGTTGTTTAAAATTGCATGCTCTATCTGAATCATCAAAAGTTTAATTTTGACTTGTGTGTCCCTTTAAGATGATCAAAACATTGTAGTAATTAGGTTTGACACCTTTAGTTCAGGCCAAACCCGAACACTCTTGCACCGTGCACAGTACAGGAAAACATTGTTTTGCTAAGTACACACTATGTATAATAACACATAAACACAAGCTCGAACATAGATATTCACACTCTCACATACACTAATACACACACATTCTATCACAGACACACACAAACACACACACACACAGAAAGATACTGACAAACACAAAAGTGTTTCTCTTGTCTATAGAACTGTCTTATTGTGTATTGTTATCCTGAATATCCTGAGTGTTCAGTTTGTTTTTAACCCCTTTGTGGCGGTGCTATAGTTTTATTATTTTATTAGAAATCAAGTGTTCGTCAATGTGATTGCGTGATTTCAAGGGGACTGCCTAGGCTGGTAGGCAGACCCCCCACTCTGATTCCTACTTTTGTCAAAGGGGGAGACTGCCAGACGCTGTATAAGGTAGGACATTCCATGTCATCCTAAGAGCGTTAAAGCCCAGCCATATTAGGACGGCATGGAACATCCTAACGGTGTGAAGTAGTTAAATGTGTTATATTAAAATACCTTGAATTGATCGGCTTGATAGAGCTTCACTATTGCATTTTCCCCCTTTTCTTTGAGGTTTGCCTTGGACCCTTTACTTTAGTACACGTTGGACTGTGTCGTTAGCAAGTACTTCCCTAGTACCTAGTTAGAGCTCACAAGCACTGTGATCATTTGCGGATTAGCGGAGCATGTGATTGCTCATTTAAAATAGTGTAATGTCCCCTTACAAATTAAGGGTCTCCCTACCCTGATATTAAAGGAACATTTTAGTGTAAAATGTACATGCTCTAATTTGTTACAGCATCCAATTTTTGCACCATCAAGTGGGTTCAACACATAGTTAAAGTCCCGCTCAGAGCAGCAAGTTAAACACAGCAGGTTATTGGCGAGGCTGTACGGCTGCTGTTGCGGATTAGTTCACCGACTGTTTCTTGCTTGGGACCAGCAGTATTGGAGCATGCTTTTAAGCATGCTTACGCTAGAACGTAAGTAGGAGAGATAGTGGCTACAGAGCAGCCCTCACCATCCCGACCCCCATAGAAAAAAAATATGCCTTCTTACTTATTTAATAAGGCATCACTTGTCCCTAAGCCAAAACTGCACGCACTTTGCATGTGATCTCAGTATTTTCCCTTTTGTATGGCAATTGTCCGCCTATTAGGGGCACACTAATCTCATTCAAGTGAGAGGTTGCATGTCCCTCTATATGTGGTGGGGACAGAGATATGAGCTCCAGGAGAAGTCTAACGCCTACATTGTTAGCAGTGAGGTAGTGCCTTTGCCCCTGGGAAGTTCCTCATTCTGTGTGATGTCATTAAAGTTATTGTTTATCCTTGCATTTGTGAAACACTAGGATTGACCATTGTTTTGCTGAGAGTTGACGGTTTCACCTTTTAGCCAATAGCCGTGTGTGAAATCCGGCTTTGCGCCTGCTGAAACGCATGGCTATTGGCTAAGAGGTGGAAATGGCAAAATAGCATTCTGCCATGGGCTGCTTGATTGACAATCACTTTTACATAGAGACTGCAATAACTTAGTTTCACTGTAGATTCTATAGTTTCCACACACTGAAAATTCTCACCACTGAAAAACTGGCGAGACTGATATGGCTGAAAAAACGGTGTATCTAACATAGAGGGCAGTGCTTTGATTATTAGAAACTCACGGCATTGTTTCCCCAGCATATATATATTTGTTATGTATGAAAAAAACTATAGGAGCTATCGGGATGTACAGTACATGTATATACAATGGTTTATTTATTTTTATTTAATTGCATAATGTAATCATATGTTTTTTTAATTATTGACATGATTTGAAAAAAAGGTTTTATTGATCTTTTTACCTTTTTTTAGGAAGCTTATTTTTTTGTGATATTAATAGACATAGAAGATAGTAACGGCAACCTTATAGTTTTACATAACTACAGTATTTTTAACATTGCAAAGTTAAAGAAGTGTAGTTATATACAACTATAAAGTTGCAGATACTGTCTTCTATTATATATAAATATCATGACAAGTCTTCTACCATAAAAAAAACGCAAAAATAAATAAAACCTTTATCAAATAGCAATAATTAAAATACAAGTTCTTGCATTATACAATAAAATACACATAAATAAATAATTGTATAGAAATATAGAATATACCCACATCCTTTTGCTAAACCAAAAATGTAGACCTAGATGAGCTTAGGAGTGTGCATGTGTCCTTAGCCATCTGGCAGCAGTTTTTGCAACAATGTTTATAACAATATTACATATATTAGCAAACTGCTACAGTAGAGTGTCTGTAGCATTCTATGGCAGCAGCGTTTGTAACTATGTACAACATTGCTATAATCAATGTTGTAAACCCGACTGTCAGATGGCTAAGGACACGTGCACGCTCCTTAGCTCACCTAGGGTTACAGTTTAACAAAGAATACCAAGAACTAAGCAAAATTAATGATAAAAGTAAATTGGAAAGTTGTTTAAAATCGTATGGTCTCTCCAGTCTGCTTTAAAGGGACATTAAACACTTTGAGATGGTAATATAAAATGATAAATTGTATATAATAAAACAACTCTGCAATATACTTTCATTATTTATTTTGTCCTCTTTACCTGCAATTCCATTCTGAAATTGTGAGCTTTTCAGTTCCTGTTAGAAATGGAAGTGCAGAACACTGTTAAATCCAGCACAACCATTGGCAGCACACTCTAGTGACCTATTTATAACTGTCCCTAATTGGCCACAGCAGAGAAGGTAACACAAGTTACAACATGGCAGCTCCCAGTGTTTTATAGACACTAAAACTTTACACTGATTTTGTCACTTTTTAAACAACTAATGAAACTTTAAAAAATACATCTACATGTTAGCCATGGACTAATCTTTTCTTTGAATGCATCATTCTATTTAGCATGTATTTAGTGTTTAATGTCCCTTTAATGTTGACTTTAATGCCCCAGTTTAAATAAAATTGGTCAATCACTTTATATTAATATTACACGTTCTGTTGAACTGATGCTCATACAATTGTTCTATGGTAATTGTTTAATTTATATACATATAAGGATTTCACATCTGACATGACTGCATAGCATGTTGTTAGGTTAGTTTTTGTGTTCATTTCATAATTTGCCATGATATAGAAATACGATTGCTTATGAGCAAACATAAAACCACAGTATCCAACACACTATAGAGGCAATTATAAACGTTTAATAGAAACGCACAATAACCGAATAGATATACAGTACACTATTTATACAGTATAATACACATTGATAGTGTCCATGCTAATTGCTAAGCGCCAGTGGAATAAACAAAACGTTGCGATTTGATTGCGCGGGTCAGTTTAAGCACAACAGTTTCGGTTAAAAAAAAAAAAAGAGAAAAGAATGGCATATTTGGGCAATTTTATGCAAGACAGTACTTTTCACCACAGTGGCAGTTATTGAGTTAATCAGTCGTTCATGTGACAGTTCTTGACGGATAATGAATTACGTAATTTCCTGTTTGAGCAGGAAGTTGTGTTCTCTTGGTCTTGTGCTTTGAAACAGCTGTTGGCTGATGTGTGTGTTCATTTATTTTAAATGTGTGTTTTGCCTGTCACTCATTAGATATTCTGCATTACATGCCACTGTCATTTCCTAACTAGTATCGTAGTGGTAACCAGGGTATTTTTTAAGTCATTACCGTTGTACCTACTACCTACAGACATCTCATATCATTGAGGTCTTGGGTACATATTATATTTTATGTATTGTTTAATCCTCCCGTCCCTCACTTTTACTTGAACATCCTATTTTGTATCCCTAGCATGTCAGCACTGCCGCTAGATGAGCTGCATGTGACAGAGAAAGACTCAGTTACAGGGCGGGTACGGACACTTCCTGCGCTGGTGAGTTTTATACGCAAATGTCAAGTTATCATAAATTAATTTCTTATTAATCCCAACGCTGTCATTTATTGCTATATAATGTTTTGTAGAACTGTAGGCTGTCCTCTACGATCTTCCCTGCTTGACCATAATTGTACTTTTAACTTTCATCTATAGCACAAGTTGAACAATGTTTCAACCTATTTCTTTCATATTTTATCAGCATCCAGATCGAGCTGTCAAAAGGCACTTTGTAGTGTATGTACCTCCACCAGCATCATGTGCCCCTGCTGCCATGGAAGAGTTCTTAGAAAGAGCTGGTTTTATTACCAAGGACTTGCGCTGGCTCCTTGCACTGCCCCATGATCTGTTTTGGTGCCAGGTAAGGTGGGATTATTAATGTTATCACATTATTTTAAATGGAAGAAATTAAAGGAAACAGGCAAGTTCAAATTTAAACTTTTTTTTTTTTTTATTCAGATAGAGAGAATGCAGAATGAACATTTTTTTCAGTTTATTTCTACTATTAAATTTGCTTTGTTCTTTTGGTGTCCTTTGTTGAAAAATCACACTAGTGGCTCATTGGAGAGCATGAGTGTGCACATGTCTAGGTAGCAGTGTTATACAGTGTTGCAAACGCTGCAGCCATAGGCTGCTAAAGGCGTGTGCAGTCCTGAGCTCCTATGGGCCTAACTACGTCTACTCTTCAAGAAGGGATACCAAGAGAACAAAAACAATTTGTTACTAGAAGGAAATTAGAAAGTTGTTTAAAATTGCACACTTTATCTGAATCATGAAAATTTAATTTTGACTTTACTGTGCCTTTATAGGGATACTTAGTCAAAAGTAAACTTTTATGAATCCAATAGGGTATGCAATTTTTTTTTTTTTTTTTTTTTATATTTTATTTATTGAGGTTGAGATCACGATACAACATGGATGTAATACATCATCAAAAATGCATAAATACCAGAGAAAAGTATTAACAATATACACATCATGACCAGCATATTCTTATTTCTGTTGCATCACAGAAATGAAATAGAAAGAAAAAGAAATAGTCTCAACCTCATTTTTTCTATTTTTCCCTAGCTTCGAGATATTCATATCAAACAAGTAAAGCATAATGATATAGTGCTTATTCTTTTTCACAAAATGCTAATGTAAATTAAACTTTCAGGTACAACATATACCATAATTTACATCATTTTATCATGCTATAAATTAACAGCCAAAACAATAATTAAATTTTACCCTTTACTTCCCTTTCCGTCTTAAATCAATTATTCATATGAAAGTCAACCAGCCTACCATACCTAATCCACTAAGGGAGGAAGGGCCTATCCAACCCAACAGCGCTAGGCGTAATAACATTAAACACAGCATGTAACCATCAACAGAGGGAGAAAGGAAAAAAAAAAAAAAAAAAAAAAAAAAAAAAAAAAAACATGAAAAAAGGAGGGGGGGCGAGAGATGAGCAAGGAAGACTACCATAGACCCAGGAGTACCAATTCTGAGTTCCTGAATGGGTATATCAAATGTTCTCTTTCATTCAATGGAAATATTTTAATGAAAGTTGTCCATTTTTTAAAGAAACCTTCAATGTCACTCTCTTCTTCTATGTTGGTGTCTCTTTGCTCTATCATATATTGTTTTTTTAGGCAATTTTTAAGCTCATTTATACTGGGACTTGCCCTTCCTTTCCATTTTTTGAAAATTAGATATCTTGCCGCTAGGATAATCATATTAACTATTTTATTGTGCTTCCGGAGGTCTTTCGTTGCTTCCCATAGAAGGATTACAGAAACTATGTCTAACCTCAGAGGAGAGATTTTTAAAACATGATTAATCCAGTATTCTATTTTAGCCCAAAAATTTTTAATCTTAGGGCATTCCCAGATCATATGGATAAGGTCTGCCGATGGTAATGAACATTTTGGACATATACAAAAACTAATATTCCCACATCTTGTCCCTTTTTTCGGGGTATAGTAAGTCCTATACAGTAACTTAATATGGGATTCTCTCCATGTGGCCGATAAAGTAATTTGTGATACTTTTGAAATAGAGGCCTGGATTTTATTTAGATTTATGGTATGTTGAGTTATCATGGAGTCCCATGCAACTGTTAAGTTTCCTAAATTCATCTCCCCTTTGTTAGATATTAATAATTGATAACATGGTGAGATTGACATAAACCCATTTTTAGCTAACACCAGCAGATTCTCCAACTTCCCCCAGGACCAGTTCCAGCCAAATTCATTTGTCATCTTAGTTATGAAGTGTCTAATTTGTAAGTATGCAAAAAATTCTTGGTTACTAAGACTGAATTCTCTTTTTAAACTCTCAAATGTTTTAATACATTGGCCATTCCAGTCTATCATCTGGGAGACATTATTCAAACCTAATGTATGCCATTTTTGGAAAGGTGCCGATTGTAGTCCCGCTTGAAATTTAGGGTTCCCTTTAATTGGCATATAATTGGAGACATTTCCTTTGATAGATAATAACCTACATATCTTCCTCCATGCCTGTAGTGGATATATTAATGTTTTGAATATTTTAATTTCCTGGGGGACTGTCTTAGGATTGCAGTGTATCAAAGCTGTGGGAAGATATGGTAGACTTACATTTTTTTCAAGTTCATTGTTTGTTACATAATCTTTGTTTAGAATCCAATCTACAACTATTCGGGCCAGTGAGGCCAGGTTGTAGAATTGTATATCCGGCAATGCAAGTCCACCATACTTCCTGGGAAGTGAAAGCTTCATTAACGAGATTCTTGGTTTTTTATTCTGCCATATAAAAATTCTCAACCTACTATTAATTTTTTCAATATCCTTCCTTTTAAGAATTATTGGAGTATTCTGTAAAATGAATAACAACTTTGGAAGCAAAATCATTTTAAATGCGGCAATACGACCTGAGATCGAGAGTGGGAAATTTTGCCATAATTTTAAACTCGCCTCAATCTCTCTCAGTACTGGTTTTACATTAAGATCATAGCATTTATCTAGGTCGGAAATGATCATTATCCCCAAATATCTAAATGATTCTGAGACTCTAAAAGGAATTTCTATCAAGGAGTCTGGGTTTTTTCTAATCCATAATAATTCAGATTTTGACGCATTGATCCTATAACCCGAGAAGGATCCGAATTGTTCTATAATTGAAATAAGTATAGGTATATTATTTTGCGTGTTAGAGATGTAAAGCAGGATGTCATCTGCGTATAACGCAATTTTAAGCTCTGCTCTACCTATTCTGATTCCTTCTATTTGTGTTCTTATCGCTATTGCCAGTGGTTCAATTGAAATATTGAAGAGGAGAGGAGAGAGGGGGCATCCCTGGCGCGTTCCCCTTTCCAGTAATATTTCAGAAGATAATGTATTATTAACGATTAACCTGGTGAATGATTTTTTATATAAGTTCTCCACAAATTTAGGGAAGTGCCCACTGAAGCCAAACTTGTGGAGAGACGAGAACAGGTGGTCCTGATGGATTGAATCAAATGCTTTTTCTGCATCAATTGAAACAATTGCTAGATCTGGGGAGTCCCCCTCTCTCCTCTGCCCCGCCAACTCAGTAGATTTAAAGTAGTCTAAAGTGACTAATACTTCCCTAATCTTTGCTGTTAGATTTCGTTTCTGCAAAAATCCAGCTTGGTCTTTGTGTATTATTTCCGGGAGAACTAATTGCAGTCTCTTGGCTAAAATAGAGGTCAGGATCTTGTAATCAGAATTTAATAGTGCTATGGGCCTGTAAGATTCCTTTTTTGTCGGATCCTTCCCGGGTTTAAGAACCAAAGTAGTGTGAGATGCACAAAACTGAGGCGAGACTGCCTTTCCATTGATAAACATGTGGTTAAAAAGTTTACTTAACGGTGAAACAACGAATGGTGCAAGAATTTTATAAAATTCATTTGGTAATGCATCCGGACCAGGAGCCTTGTTTGATGGAAGATCCTGAATCATCTTTAGAATTTCTTCCTGAGAAATTGGGGAGTTAACCATTAACATTTTTTCACCGTCAAGTACCGGGTGGGTAATTTTGCTCCAGAATTCATCTGATTTAGTTTTATCTGCATCCCTTAAAGAGTAGATCTCTTTGAAGTATTCTAAAAATATGTTAGAGATATCATCTACATTTGTGTGAGTTTTCTTCTTATGCAGAAGCTTATCTATTAATGGAGATCTTTTTTCTTTTTTCATCAAATTAGCCAATAACTTTCCAGCTTTATTGCCATAGCGATAAAGTCTTGCCTGAAGTTTAAGCTCCTTTTGGGTCTCTCTATAAGTTAAAAATGAGTCTCTTTCATTTTTTGCTCTAATATATCTGATCCAATTTCCCGGGGAGTTATCCAGCAAATAGCGATTATATGAGTTGATTACAGCTTTTGTCACTTCTGTTTCTCTGATTCTTAGTGTTTTATTTCTGTTAGCAATATATGAAATCATTTCCCCCCTAAGAACTGCCTTTGCAGCCTCCCAGAAAATATCTGGGCGGTCACCATAAGTCTTATTAAATTCAGCATATTCTTCATATTTGCTTTTTAACCAGTTTTTAAATTTTAACTCATTCGCCAGCCATGTGGGGAAGAAGAAGCGAGAGGATCTTAGTTTGAAGTCATTATATTGAATTTCTATTGTGATGGGGCTATGGTCTGATATACATATGGGAAGTATTTTGGCTATAATTTTCATTTTACATAGCCTTTCATCTATAAGGAATAAATCTATTCTGGATAGAGTTTTGTGAGCTCGAGACAAACAGGTAAAATCTCTCAGATCTGGATTCTGTAGTCTCCATATGTCCCTGACTAACAAATTTTGAGAGATTTTCTTGAACATTTTAGTTTCCAGGCTATCTCGCCTATTCTTCCCCACAATGGACTTCTGTCTGAGTCTGTCCAGGGGTTGGTGTGGGGCCATGTTATAATCCCCGCCCAGAATTAGGTATCCTATTGATTCAGAAATTATTTTTGATTGCAGATTGTCCCAGAATATTGGATCGAATACATTAGGAGCATATAGGTTACAAAGTGTATACAGGATTCCTTCTATCTTTAATTTTAAAATTATATATCTCCCTTCCGGGTCTGAAATACTGTGCAAAATTTCATAATTAATTCTTTTCCCTAACAAGATTGCCACACCTCTCTTCCTTTTTGTGCCCGTAGAAGCAACCACTTCCTTTACCCAAGAGGACTTTAATTTTAGCACTTCCTGCAAATTTAAGTGAGTTTCTTGTAGCATAGCTATATTAGTGCCAATTTTTTGTAGGTGAGCCAAAACTGATTTTCGTTTGATAGGGGAGGTGAGACCTCCAATATTCCAAGAGGTTATTTTACATTTATCTGCCCTGCCCATCTCTCAGCCACCCAAAAAAAAAAAAGACAACAAAACAAAAAAAAAAAAAAAAAAAAAAAAAAAAGAAAAAAAAAGAAAAGAAAATTCCCTGAAGCTATATACCCACCTAATGCAGGCATTCCCCTGGGGGCCCTGCATAACCCCCTAATAGAGCTTACACCTTGCATCGAGTATCAGACTATAATCTGTAAAACTCAAAAAATATGCTGATTTTTCATCTATTATCATTCCTTTCTAGCTCTTCTACAAATTTCTCTGCTTTTTTTGCAGATTCAAACAAGTGAACTTCGTCATTGAGAATAACCTTTAATTTAGCCGGATAAATTATGGTGGCACGGTAACCTGCTTTAATAAGTTTCGTACAGATAGGGGATAACTCTTTTCTTTTCCCTGCTGTTTCAGCGGAGAAATCCTGGAATATTAGTATATTGTTTGTCCCTAGGGAGATAGGTTGATTCTTTCGGTAGTACTGAAATATTACCATCTTATCCTGAAAATTTAGTAATTTAGCTATTATTGGTCTAGCTCTAGTCTTCCCTCTTCCTTCATCAGACTGACGCCCTACTCTGTGGGCCCTTTCAACTATTATTGGAGGATATGAGGGAGGTAATCCTAGTATTTGTACTAAGGTTTCAGATATAAATTTTCCCAAATCTTCATGTTGTTTCCCCTCTGGGACCCCTATTATTCTTAAATTGTTCCTCCGCGAGCGATCTTCAAGATCCTCTATTTTAGTTTGTATTTTGGATAGTGTTATATCTGCAGTTTCTAGTTTAGAGCTGTGAATTGAGCTAATATCCTCCAAGTCTGACACTCTTTGTTCAGCTTCTTGAAGTCTATTTGCAAATTGTCGAATTTCATTAGTGAGAGATACGATGTCTTGTTTAATCTCAAGTTTGAGAGATTCAAATCTTGGGGAAAGTGCTTCAGTTATACTGGATACCAATGCTTGAGTATCTGCACTTTCTTTGTTATAGGAGAGATTAGAGGAGAGTGAGTGAATGTCTACCTGTGTTTCTATCGTATTTTTGTTTTTCTTATCTCTATGTCTGGCCGCCATAGCTGGTGAGGGGGTCTTAGTGTGTGTGTGTAGAAATTTATCCATGAATTGATTAAGTGCTTAAAAATGAAACAAAAAGAAGGTGGGGGACAAATTCCCCCACCTAAAGTGCTGAATAGTGATTTAAAGTGTTATCTATTGAAGGGGTAGAGAGAGAGAGAAAAAAAAAAAAAAAAAAAAAAAAAAAGGAGTGAGGGAGTGAGTTGTGAGGGTATTTCGTGAGGATGTGGGGGGAAGGAAAAAAAAAAAAAAAAAAAAAAGTGAATTAAAGTGTTTTAAATTATGGCGGTGTGTTACTTTATGTCCTTAAAAGAAGTTCAATCAGTTCTTTCTAAGTATCGAAATGCTTTTTATTTTTTAGTGCATTTGTTTAGCTGTTTAATAAATGGCTTTATTTATTCACTACAAGACTCTCAATCCCAGAAAAAAACAGGGAAGGAAAAAGTTAAGCCAAACAAGCTTAACCTATGTGTCGAATTATTCTTCTCTCCTATTTCTAGTTACTGCAATGCTCCTGATTCCTAGAGAGTTAAGCTATACTTTAACAGTATCCAGTTTGCTTATGCTTTGTACTCAGTTATTTAGGTTTTATATATAATCACTTTTAACTTGCCAGTATATGAAATCAAGAAAACTACTACATTAATTTACCCCCTTTAGTACCTGTGTGTATCTCTTCACAATCTGTTACTTATATAGTAAATATTTTTATTTCAGTAATCACCACCGAACTTGAAATTTCCTTGTAAATGACACTTTTTATATAGTGTCTTTCTATTTTTCTAGGTTGAGTGTATTATATGGTACAGAAAAAGTCACAAATGTACTCCACTTTTGTATTCGATATTAGTCTGGGCAGTACCCAGCTTTGTATATGTATCACAACGTAGGTTATCAACTATTTATGTTTACACTTAGGACAGCAATTTGTTACCCTCCTAGAATAAAAAACACAGAAGGAAATACACTTTAGTACTTAAGCTATGATTCATCACTATGTCTTAACTTAAACAGCTATTCGGTGCCTTATTTAACCTTCATCAAATTAATCGCAAAACCTGTGTAACCATATTCAAGGGGATACATTACTATGCACATAAAATAAGAAAATATTAATTTGTTAATATAAACAGAAGCAATATCTTTCCAGCCTTCCTCCTTCCTTCCTTCTTCCCTTCTGAACCTTTCCCCTTTTTTCCCTTTTGCAAAAAGAAACATACAACAAATTCTGAAAGGGGGTTAGTATCATATGCCAAACATATTAATCTCTTCTGTTCACTTTATCTTCCTCAAAGTATGTGTGCAAAAAAAAAGATTAATCAGTGTCTCCAAAGTTGACACTGTTATGTCTCTTAAGAACAATCATGTTTTTTAAACCGTTCTAATAGTACTGTTCTTGTTATATGGTTTCTTTCCCAAAGAAACCGGCAAAGTTCTGGGAGGGATGTCAGCCACAACTTATTTATAGCAAAGGAAAGTTAAAAAACAAAGATAGTGGCTATTAATCTGTTTAACACATTAAGAAAACATGTGCAGATATCAGACAGTTAGCATGTACTTTACCAGCTACCGTCCAGACTGTACACGAGGAGCTAAGAAGCAATCACAGAAGTTTTTCTGGGTAATCCGGGCTCCCCCTTCACAACAACCATGAAAGGAGAGTGGTGAGTGTGGAGACCAGGCAGGCAGCGCTGGTCAGCTTCACCAGCCAAGACTCAGGGCAGGTATTTAGATGAGGACAGCGGCCCGGTCCCGGGGAGACAACTAGGCGAGCGGAGTGATCCAAGTCCCTCACGCAACATCGGTGGGAGGGGATCCCTGGGCCAATGAGGAGTAACACTCCCGGAGACGTTGCGCTCCTTTTCCTCGTTGCCAGAAGCGTAGCGGGACACAGGAAAAAACGGCCAGACCGCAGCCAAAGAAGATCCGGCAATCAGGTGATTCCTCCTACTCCCGAGTCAGGAAGATGAAGACGGCCGCGTCGGCACCCACCACCGGACAGCAGAGGTAAACTTCCTTCAATTACCCGACAGGTCAGAAAGGGCTAAGGTGCAGGGGGGCTCCGTCCGTGCAGGCTGGTAACTGATCAGTTGGGCTTCGCCTCTGGTATGTATGGCTGAGGAGGTATTCCCAGACAGATGCAGCCTTTCTCACCCAGCGCCTGCAGGAAAAAGGTGTATTGGAGGATTAACACTCTGGGTATAGCCGTTTAGATAAGGTTCACCTTTCTGTTCCCTTTCTCCTTTACAGGCAGTAGTGCAGTTTAGTGATGGTGTTAGATAAATCTTTATGTTATGCGATGGATCTTTATGCCGATATTTTCTGAGAGGTATGTGTCCATACAATTGGCATAAGCAGCTTAGTGCGTTGGTATGGCACTAGCCGAGTTCCAGTAGTGGTAGTATTTTAATTTGCAAGCCGCCCGGGGTCCAAGGGTTTGGGCGCCGAATTCTCGCCAACAGGCTTGCAGGGAAGGTAGTCGGAGCAGGTGCTTCACGTGACCACACACCTGGGCTCCTCCCTCAACATCTCTCAGGGTATGCAATTTTAAACAACTTTCCAATTTACTTTTATCATCAAATTTGATTTGTTCTTGGAATTCTTTGTGGAAAGATGCTGGGTAGGCTCATATGCTAATTTCTAAGTGTTGAACTGCCTCTTAACTTAGTGTAATTTGACAGTTAGACACTACTAGTTTCACATGTGTCATATAGATAACATTGTGCATACTTTCGTTGAGTTATTTAAGAGTCAGCACTGATTGCCTAAAATGCATGTCTGTCAAAAGAACTGAGGTAAGGGGGCAGTCTGCAGAGGCTTAGAAACAAGGTAATCAAAGAGGTAAAAAGTGTATTAATATAACTGTGTTTGTTATGCAAAACTGGGGTGTGACGAACCAAGGTTATCCAACCCTGCGCCAGTCACTTATTTGGCACAGAAAGGGTTATCAGACCCCTTCTACTCTCACTAATATGTCACAATCTAGCCACACCAGACCAGTTTGTGATTTAGTTCAGTGGGTGCAAGGGTTAACAACACTCTCTAGTCTGTACTAGACTTAAAAGAAATGCCCAAACTCCCCTTTAATGCCACCCACACTAAACTAACAATGCTGCCACCACTTGGCATTTGGAGGAAGGTTTTTTTTAGAAACTATTTATGAGGGGTTCTGGCACATCAAAGAAAACACAAACAAACCCAGTACGCAGGTATTTTTTTAAAAAACAAACAACTGTTCTTAGTTCACAACTAAGCAGAATTAACCCCTTCTCAGCTAACTCCTGAGGTATTCGTGACATGGGGAATGGGTAATAAAGGGACTATCAAGCTTTTTAAACAATAACATTTCTGGAGTAGACTGTCCCTTTAAGCCCCTTGAAGGGGTTAAAGTCATCTCCAGACAGCAATGCACTACTGGGACATAGCTGAATGTATCTGGTAAGGCTTATGTACATAGCCAACAACGGCCAGCTAGCATCCTGTAGAGCATTGCTGCAGCTGAGCCTACCTATGTATGCTTATTAACAAAGAATACCAAGGAATGCCGTAAATTTCATATTAGAAATAAATTGAAAAGTCTTTTAAAATTACATGTTCTGAGTCTTGAAAATGTAAATCATTTAATGTTTCTTTATGTAGGTTTTTTTTTTAAATCTATTTCATCTTTCTTCCTCAACCAGGTAATATTTGATGAATCTGTTCAGAAATGCCTGGATTCTTACCTGAGCAGTGCCCCCCGGAAGTACGATCTTCCCTGCTCTTTACCTCCAGCAGTACAGAATGTGCAGGATGAAGTTCACCAGTTAGTCTTTCTAACGATCCTGCGGATGTCCACACACAAGGAATCCAAGGTATAAAGTCAAAGAGTTTCAGGAAGCTGAAAATGATCATATGTGGTAATGTAATCAATACTTTTTTTCTATGAAATTCAGGATCATCACATCACCCCGTCTGTCTTTGGGGAGATTCTGTACAATAACTACTTGTTTGACGTCCCCAAACTCCTAGATATCTGTATCCTGTTTGGAAAGGGAAACTCAGCCATGCTCCAGAAGATGATATGTAAGTGTCTCACATTTAAAGGAATAGTCAAAATTAAACTTTAATGATTCAGATAGAGCAGGCAATGTTAAACAACTTTCTAATTTACTCGTAATTATCAGTTTTTTTTCCTCTCGTTCTCTTGGTATCTTTATTTGAAAATGCAAGAATGTAATCATAGGAGCCGGCCCATTTTTGGTTCAGAACCAGGGTAGTACTTTCTAATTGGTGTCTAAATGTAGCCACCTATCGGCAAGCACCTATCAGCAAGCACTACCCAAGTGCTGAACCAAAAATGGTCTGGCTTCTAAGCTTACATTCAAATAAAGATAGCAAGAGAATGAAGAAAAATGATAATAGGAGAAAATTAGAAAGTTGCTGAAAATTGCATGCTCTATCTGAATCATGAAAGTTTAATTTTGACTAGACTATCCCTTTAAAGCTCCCTATCTTTGTCTGTATCTTACCTTTTTGTAATTAAAGGGATAGTTAACACCAGAATTTTTGTTGTTTTAAAATATGGATAATCTCTTAATTCCCCATTTTTGCATAACCAGTACAGTTATAATAATACACATTTTACCTCTGTGATTACCTTGTACCTAAGCCTCTGCAGACTGCCCCCTTATTTCAGTACTTTTGACAGACTTGCATTTTAGCCAATCAGTGCTCACTCCTCAGTAAATTCACGTGCATGAACTCAATGTTATGTATATGAAACACATGAACTAACATCCTCTAGTGGTAAAAAACTGTCAAATGCAGAGGCGGCCTTCAAGGTCTAAAAAATTAGCATATGAACCTCCTAGGTTTAGCTTTCAACTAAGAATATCATGAGAACAAAGCAAAATTGGTGATAAAAGTAAAATGGAAAGTTGTTTAAAATTACATGCCCTATTTGAATCATGAAAGTTTTTTTTGGACTTGACTGTTTTTTGTTTTGTTTATATCTCTGCATTGCACTGTTTGTAGTTGGGTTATTGCTTCTCTAACTGAATTTTGTTTATTATTGTATTTCTCTTTATATAAGTGTGTTTTAATTTTCAGGTAATATTTTCAAGCATCAGCCTAGTTATTACCAGGATCTTGATGAAAGTGTTCCCACATTATTGCAGGTGAGGGATGGCAGTGTGGGTATGAATTGTGGGAAATATCCGAGGTTGTTCTCTAACACGTGTCTTTGTTTTGTTAGGTATTCACCAACATTCTGGAAATTTGTGGTCTGAATCAAGAGGGGGCAACTGCTGAGCCCCAGAAACTAGGTGACAAGAAGCGACTAACTCCTCAAGATATGTCAGCACAGGTTAACTCATCTTTGTGTATTTACGTTTTTATGCTTTTTTTTTTTTCTTTTTCTTTTATTGGTTTTATGGGAATGACAGATGGCTCCCTGAAGACTCTACTGTTCAGGGATGCATACAACCTACACTAACCTTTCTTTATACCGTTTCCTCTCTTCCATTGCTATCCCCTTGAACCCCCTTAGCACGTAAGCCTAAGAGCCATGCTGTTTGTAGATCACCTTCTTTAGAGCTGACTACAACAGTGTGACTCTTGGCAGGGCCCTCTACCTGTCTGATCCCTATAAATGTTTCCTTGTATTCCGCCTATGTTTATAGCGCTGCGGAATCTGTTGGCACTCTACAAATAACCAATAATAATAATAAAGGACATATTCTAGCTGCTAGAGATGCTTTTGACCTTTAAATAGGGTTATTTACAACTGTGATGTGTGAGAAGAGGTAGCCATAGTAAGGGAATATCAGTCAATTTGGAAGAGTGAACATAAATGTCTTTTATAGGGAAATCCCAATGTAAGCTTTTCTGAAATCTCTCACCATGTTTACTATATATGACATTCTAGTTGGTTGCCTTCTGTTTTAAAGGGACATTTATAGTGCAAAAATTGCACGCCCTAATTTGTTAGAACACATAATTTTTGCACTACTAATTGTGGAATGCTATGTGTGTGACCCCCACAAAAGGGTTAAACACATAAACATAACCCTACTCAGGAGCTGCAGAGAACTGCTGGCCGTTGCACAACCTTCAACTTTGTGGCTCTGTTCCATTTTGGGAGCTACAGTACTTGGTTCTCCCAAGAAGGACTTTACCTATGTGTTTAAACAATATGTGGGGGTTAAGTACACAAAGCTCTGGTTTTAGTAGTAGTACTTGTAGTTGATGGGTAAGTATGTAAGCTGTTTTGTTTGCCGGTTAAATAGATGTATTTTTATAATTCTGTTTAGGAGACAATAGATTGCTGTTGCTGATTGTAGCATAACTATATTGTGGCAAATACGGCACAACCTAATGTTTATGGAGATAGTTAAAGGGTCATGAAACCCACATTTTTTATGTCATGATTTAGAAAGAGCTTGTAATTTTAAACAACTTTCTAATTTACTTCTATTATCCAATTTGCTTTATCGTCTTGATATCCTTTGCTGAAAAGCATATCTAGATAGGCTCAGTAGCTGCTGATTGGTGGCTGCACACAGATGCCTCGTGTGATTGGCTCAACCATGTGCATTGATATTTCTTCAACAAAAGGTATCTAAAGAATGAAGCAAATTAGATAATAGAAGTAAATTGGAATTTTTTTTAAAATCGTATTCTCTACCTGAATCATGAAATAATTTTTTTGGGGTTTAGTGTCCCTTTAAGTTCATGTTTCCTCCCTTTCTTATCAGTTCTTTGAATTTTAGCCTACCTGAGAAGTAAACTTAAATGTACAGAAAATCCCTGTTCTTCTAGAAAAGCTTGCAAATACTGAGGTGGATCAATATTTTTAAACTCTTTTTTAATTATTGTTACTAAAGAGTCTATCGATATTAAAGGGACAGTCAAGTCCAGAATTTGTATTGTTTAAAAAGATAGATAATCCCTTTATTACCCATTCCCCAGTTTTGCAAAACCAACACAGTTATATAAATACACTTTTTACCTCTGTGATTACCTTGTATCTAAGCCTCTGCAGACATTATTTCAGTTCTTTTGACATCCTTGCATTTTAGCCAATCAGTGCTGACTCCTAAGTAACTCCACGTGAGTGAGCACAGTGTTATCTATATGGCACACATGAACTACCGCCCTCTAGCTGTGAAAAACTGACAAAATGCCCTGAGATAAGAGGTGGCCTTCACGGGCTTAAAAATGAGCATATGAGCCTACCTAGGTTTAGCTATTTAACAAAAAATACCAAGAGAACAAAGAACATTTGATGATTAAAGTAAATTGAAAAGTTGTTTAAAATTGCATGCCCTATCTGAATCATGAAAGTTTAATTTTGACTAGACTGTTCCTTTAATATATCCCTACACACAAACAAAGGGATCCCATGCTAGACGTAACCATAAAAAAAACGTAAAGGGACATGAGACCCACATTTTTTTCTTTCATTATTCAGATAGAGAATACAATTCTAAAAATGTTCCCATTTTACTTCTATTGTCAAATTTGCTTTGTTCTCATTCTTTGTTGAAGATACACCTAGGTAGGTAGCGTGCACATGCCTGGAATAGTGCTGCCATCTAGTGCTCATGCTAATGTATAACATTGTTGCAAAACTGCTGCCATATACTGCTTCAGATGCGTGCACACTCCTTAACTTACCTTCCTGCTTTTCAAAAAAGGATAACAAGAAATCAAAGACAATTTGATAATAGAAGTAAATTGGGAAGTTGTTTAAAAGTGTACTATCTGAATCCCGAAAGAAAAGTAGGATGCAAGTCTCTTTGCTGGTTCTGCTACAACAATCTGTACGGCTGTTGATGCTCTGGTTAGCACTGCAATCACAAGCCCTACAGTCATGCTATGTTGCTACCCACTGTTGTAACAGTTTAATGATTATGTTTGTTAAAATAAGTGTGTCTGATATTGACAGCCCTCCCTCAAAATAAACAAAAAACAAGGTATAAAGCATAAAAATAGCCTAAATGGGGTTTCAATGGATAAAAGGTCTCAAGAAAATATTCTGACAAGTGTCAGTGCAAAGTATCTGACAAGCAAGTAAGCCAATGAAAAAATATCTTTAATATTTTGCTGGTGTTTTTCTTTTTTTATACAATCTTTCTGTTGTCTATTAGGAGCTGTGTGATGCTGTGTTTTATCTCTGTGACACTTCCAGCACACTTTGGGCTTTTCTGGAAATTTTCCCAGAAGCTTCACAAACTCTGCAGACGCACGATTTCTTAACCAGGTGTGTGAGAAACGTCGGCTTTGCATTACTAATTGGTTTCATTGACTTTCACACCTTTAAAACAAACTAGTTGTCTGTCTTTCTACATAAACAACGTTCTTAACTAAATTTGTACTCCTGCTTCCCTTTAGATTGTGCACGTTTTATGAACAGTTCTTCTCAGAGCTAGAGGGCACAGTAAAACAGAGAAGTTTTGAAGATAAAAGGTAACCGATTTTAAGCTCCTCCCCTATACAATATGCATTACTGTTTTTGTCAATTCTGTTTTGTTTTTCAATGTCCAGTCTTATATCTGCGTTTGTGTTTGATGCTATTTAAAGGAACATAAAACCTATTTTTAATTTAATCCTAGTATATATTCTCAATTAAAGACTACATTTCACTGGGTCTGCCTACAAAATAAATGTTTTAATAACATTTTAACTTTAATTTACTTTGCAACATTTGCATTGTTTTGTTGTCCAGAAATATATCCTTTTAAAATTGTTATATATATTGTTCTATGTTGAAAACACATAGGAGCAGATGTAAATGTGCTACTGCAGTGAGTAAACAATCACTTGGTAGAATGGTGGGGGGGTAAATAAATTAAAGTATATCGAAGTGGGCAATCTGGGGGCTCCCACTGACTCCCACCCCGGCGACCTTGCTTGTATAGTGACAGGCATTGCAGGGCTTCACGTTTCGTGCAGTGATGTCGCTCGCAATGATGTGATGACGTCACCACGCAACTTTATTTAAAATTTACAATGTACAATATAGAGAAATGGGGGCATGCTGCTTAATAGCCTGTATTTTACCGTTGGAAAGGTAATGGGACACAAAACACAATTTTTTCTTTCATGATTTAGATAAAGCATGTGATTTTAAACAACTTTCTAAATTACTCATAGTATACATTTTTCCTTGTTTTTATCTTTATTTGAAAAAGCAGGAATGTAAACATAGAAACCAGCCCCTTTTTGGTTCAGGACCTAGGTAGCACCTGCTGATTGGTGGCTAAATGTTGCTTAAAATTGCATGCTCTCTCACTGGTTTTCAAACCTGTCTTCAGGCCTCTCTAACAGGGATATCTGAACTGAAATAACCATCTGATTAGTAAACATAATTATTTTACCTGCTCTCATCCAAGGTAATCCTGAAAACCTGGCCTGTTGGTGAGGCCTTAGGACAGGTTTGAAAACCAGTGCTCTATCTGAATCATGGGAAAAAAATGGAATTTGTATCCCTTTAAAAAGGGGCATGAAAGCCATATTTTTTTTTCTTTCATGATTCAGGAAGCGAATGCAATTTTAAACAACTTTCCAATTTATTTCCATTATCAAAATGTCTTTGTTCTCTTGTATCTTTTGTTGAAAAGCAGGGATGAAAGCTCAGTGTTGTGCACGTGTCTGCAGCAATATATGGCAGCAGTTTTGAAACAATGTTATACATTAGCAAGAGCAATAGATGGCAGCACTTCAGGCATGTGCATGCTACCTACCTCAGTATCTCTTTAACAAAGTATAACATGAGAACGAAGCAAATTTGATAATAGAAACAAATTGGAAACTTTTTAAAAATTGTATTCTCTATCTGAATCATGAAAGAAAAATGTTGGGTTTCATGTCCCTTAATACCTCCATCCTCTCTAGTATGCCAGTCTTGTGTTTAGCCAAGCAAGGATAGGTGGAAAGGACAAATCAGGGAAAATGAAGTGCAAACTATTACTGCTGCCATAAAAAAAAAAAAGGAAATTTAGTAAACATGTGTGGGTCCCGTGGACTCTCACCACCATAAAGGAAATTAATTTATCGGGAAAGCATAAATTGTGTTTTCTTTTATAAGGTGGTTAGAGTCCACAAGCCATTACTCCTGGGAGCTTATACCCAAAGCTGTGGGATCACAATTAATTTGGGCAGGACAAAAACGTTTTTTGAAAAGGCACACTCCTAATTTCCAGACACTGCTGCCTGGAGGACTTTCCTACTAAAAGCCACTTCGGTAGAAGCAAACACATCAAAGTGGTGAATTTAGTAAAAGTATGTACGGATGACCATGCTGCTGCCTTACAAATGTGTTCAACAGAAGCTTCATTATTAAAAGCCCAGAAAATGGAAACTGATCTAGTTTTGCAGAGATCTTTCCACCTCTAAGTAAGCCTTGTGAAGAGTTAAAGGGACATTAAACCCAACAAATTTATTTCATGATTCAGATAGATAATACAATTTTAAACAACATTCCAATTTACTTCTATTTTCTAATTTGCTTCATTCTTTAGATATCCTTTGTTAAAGAAATAGCAATGCACATGGGTGAGCCAATCACATGAGGCATCTATGTGCAGCCACCAATCAGCAGCTACTGAGCCTATCTAGATATGCTTTTCAGGAAAGAATATCAAGAGAATGAAGCAAATTAGATAATAGAATTAAATTAGAAAGTTGTTTAAAATGGTATTCTCTATCTGAATCATGAAAGAAAATTTTGGGGTTTAATTTCCCTTTAAAGTAACAGCTGTGGCCTTCTGACTCTCTTATCTAATTTGCTTTATTCTCTTGATATCCTTGGTTGAAAAGCATATATAAATAGGCTCAGTAGCTGCTGATTGGTGGCTGCCTCTTGTTATTGGCTCACCCATGTGCATTTCAATTTCTTCAACAAAGGATACCTTAAAAAAAAAAAAGCAAATTGGATAATAGAAGTAAATTGGAATGTTGTTTAAAATTGTATTCTCTATCTGAATCATGTAAGAAAAATTGGGGGTTTCATGTCCCTTTAAACAAGGCTGCCTCATACTTCTATTTTTCCCAGTGTGCAGTCTGATCTCTGGAGGAGGCTATCCCACTCCAGGAAGAAGCTCTTGAAGATTTGTCATGTGATCATCAGTGAGACATGTCTGCGGCCCATCTTGGAGCACAGGTACACAATGCCTGTTTCCCAAACATAATATAAATGAAGGTTCAGCTTGAATTTTGTAACTCAAATGTCATTTGTTTTTTTCAGAGCAGAGAATGTTCAGCCATTCGTGGAAGATTTTCTACAGATTCTAACATCATTGCTTCCAGAAAGGAGGTAAAAATTAAACCTGGGAACTGAGAGAGATTTTGAAATTCAAGTACTGAACTTGCCTATTTAATATTTAAGGTTTGATACTGAATTTCATTTAGCATTGGGTTAATTTTGAGTAATTTATGGGGTTATACACCATTAAAATGTTTTATGAATCACATATTAATTTGACAAGGGTTCCACATAATACCAAATATATTTAAGCTAAAAGTTTTTTTTCTATCTATTTATTTTTCTTTCTTTCTTTCTAATTATTCATAAAATTCTAATTCAGTTCCTTTGCTAACAGTTATTTATTTGGGCCGATAGTTAAACGCTTTTTATAGCCAATAGTTATATTAATAATGAATGAATTAATTAGCTACCTTTAGAGCAGAGATTCACATCATAAATTGTTGATATACTGGCTTTAAAAATAAAGAAATTATACGGTTGATCCTGTAAAAAGTCCTTTGAACATCTACTTCTAATCTTGAAAGGTCTAAAAGTAATGCACCTAGATAAATATTCCTTTACTTCGTAATGCTTTTTACTCTATGATGTTTGTTTTACTTCATCGTATATGATCAGTGAGATTTTTAGAGTGTTGCAGTTTGTTGTAATTTAATTTAGACATGATTAATAGTTCTTTAATTCTACCTATAAAAATGCAAACACAGAATTACATAATCAACAAACGTACAATAAAAATAATTTGAATGCAGTAGATTTGTTTTATTTCCAAATTTCCTTCCATTTCCCTACACCCTGTATCATTTGACAACCAGAATCCAATCATAGACTCATGTATACACTGTAATGTCTTGCACATGCTCAGTAGGAGTTGGTGCCTCAACATGTGCATATAAAAATACTGTGTAATTGAAGGAAATCGGATTTTATTTTTTTTAAATTGCATGCTGTATCTATCATGAAAGTTTGTGACTGTAGTGTCCCTTTAACATGTTACAGAAATAGTACATGCATATAATCTTATAGGACAGTACTTCTGTCTAAATTTGCACCTTAGAGCAGCCTCTAGCCCCTGCAGAGCAGGCCAGCAACACACATTCTTCCATTCGTTTCAGAGGAGTATCATAGGACTTATCTGCATTATAAAAGCTCTGTAAAATCTTCTAACTAAATGTAAGATGATTGTGTTTGGAGTTTATGCTAGATGTAATTACATTGGTTATAAGCACTAGTTTGTGTTTATTTTTATTTATTTTTAAATGTAATGCAGGTTGTGGGTTGACCTTTGGTAGAGATGTCTAACATACAATTTATATTCTTTACCTGGACCATGCAGGTTCCTGTGTGATTATGACGAGCTATTCCCAATTGCTGAAGATGTGAATTTGCTGCAGCAAGTCTCACCCACCCTGTATCCTTTATAAGCCTTTTATATACTCTCATTGAGTAGGAAAATAAGAGGGGGGGTCTAAATTCTGTAACATACTTAACCATCGACAGTGATGAGACTCGGACTGCGTACCTTATTCAAGGAGTGCAGAGTGCTTGGACAGACAGTCAAAAACCCAGATCAGTCTCTGTGTCCCAAACACTAAAAAGCACCAAGGTTGTTGCTGCCAGAGAACATAGGAGCCCTGACCAAAAGCCTCACCTCATGGAAGAGCCTGAAGTAAGTATTCATAAAATAATATTTAATTTGAATAATATTTTATTGTTAAAATTACATCTTTTATCTTCTTCTTGCCTCAGCCTCTAATTTTACTTTAATGTCTTGACAATTCATTTCTGGTATACACCTTTGTAGATCTCTCTCTAGCGAAACATAATTAGAATAAGACCTTCTGTAAAGCTGCTATCCTTTTATAGTCTTTAAAGGGATACTAAACCCAATTTTTTTTCTTTCATGATTCAGATAGAGGATGAGATTTTAAGCACCTTTCTAATTTACTCCTATTATCAAATTTTCTTTGTTCTCATGCTATCTTGATTTGAAAAAGCAGTACTGTAAGCTTTAGAGCTGGACCATTTTTTGTTCAGCACCTGGGTAGCGCTTGCTGATTTGTGGCTAAATGTAGCAAACCAATCAGCAAGCTCTACCAAGATGCTGAACAAAAAATGGGCCGGCTCCTAACCTTTTATTACTGCTTTTTCAAATCAAGATAACAAGAAAAAAAGAAAAATTGATAATAGGAGTAAATTAGAAAGTTGTTTAAAATTGCACACTCTATCTGAATCATGAAAGAAAAAATGTGGGGCTAGTATCCCTTTAAATGCTGAAAAAATTGTATCTTCCTATGCCCTTTTTGTTGGTAGCTTGTTTTTATTGTATAGATTAAACTGCCCGGATCACTTCTAAACCTTTAGAGTACTGTTAGCCACAGTGAATGTCAGAGTGCCCTCCCTACACATTATATTGTTTTGTTTTTCTGTTCCTTGTGATCTTACTAAGTATGGTGAAATAACATTCTTCAGACCCTACACAGCTACTTTGTGGTGTTGAATGATCATTTACCTCAACCAGTATGGAGCTGGTGAAATTTAGGTGGGACCAGGCAATGACAATTTTGTCCAAGATTTAGTCTCTGATTGTGAATTTATTCACTTAAAGGGACAGTCAACACCAGAATTTTTGTTGTTTAAAAATATAGATAATCCCTTTATTACTCATTCCCCAGTTTTGCATAACCAACACTGTGATAGAAATACACTTTTTACCTCTGTGATTAACTTGTATCTAAGCATCTTCTGACAGCCCCCTGAGATTTTATTTATTATCTATTGACTTTCTTTTTAGCCAATTAGTGCAGTGTCTGCCACAAGCCACGATCACAATGTTATCTATATGGCTTACATGAACTAGCTCTCCCCTGTTGTGAAAAGCAATTAAAAAAAGCATGTAATAAGAGGCGGCCTTTAAGAGCTTATAAATTATCATATGAGCCTTCCTTGATTTAGCTTTCAACTAAGAATACCAAGAGAACAAAGCAAAATGGGTGAAAAAAGTAAATTGGAAAGTTGTTTAAATTTACATGCCCTATTTGAAACATGAAAGATTTTTTTTTTTTTTTTACTTGACTGTCCCTTTAAGAGCATTGCAAATGATTGCATTCTCTATCTTTCTGAGAGCAAAATATGCCATTACTGTGGGAAAGGTAACTGAGCTGCCTGCCTGCCTAGATCGATCAGTACTGCTTATTTTGATCATACATATAGTGTAATTGTATCTAGTTTTGCTTATGATTTTTTACATTTGATACAAAACCATGCATCTACTTCAGAATCTCAAAGGAAGAAATGCAGGATCATATATTCATTTTGTTTGATTAGCTTTCCCAAGCACTTTCTTCTAGAATTATTTCTAGTTTTAACTCCTTTTTTTCTGTCTTGGACAGCTCTTAGAAAAATGTTTTGCTTCCTCCCAAGCAAATACAGAATGAGGTAAACTAAATTTACTCAGCTACATAAAGGTCCTGTTTTTCTTATTTCTATATAAGTTATTATCCCGAGTTGCAGACCTTCATATTTTGGTTGTGATTCTGCAAGTCCTTAATCCACACATATTGGTTCTATTGAAATAGTTTGTCCATTTGAGAGGTTCCTTCAAGAGAGAACTAAACCAGCAGTTTTACCCTGTCTGCTATGAAAACTGAGATCTATCAGTAATTATAGAACAATGCAGGTTTATCTTTATTATGATAAAATACTAAATGTAGCCAATACTGAGAAAAATGGACAGGTATTGTGTGGTGTCTTTACTCACCAATAAATTTTGTGATGGTTTCAGATTTGTTAGGCGTTGAAAGACCATAACAAGCATATAAGTAAAACTGCTCGAAAGTAGATGCAAAAGAAATAACCTAGAGTTGGAATTGAAACAGAAATAGTTTTGAGTATAGAATTGTACAGCATGACAGCCAAGGATAATGTTGAGGTTGAACTGAAAATATGCTAATACGTCTCAGCATAGCTAATGAAGGTGAAAGGGCTATTGGCCAAAGTCTAAAAGCAGCTTTAGAATTAACTGGTAGAAGAAAGGCAAATGAACAGGCTTGCAAAGAATGGAAAAAATAATAACTTGTAGTTAGGTTGTTGTGGAAGTAAACAGGCATACAGGTGAGGAGCTAGAAAAGCAGAGTTGCTGAATATTATGCAGGCTACTGCCATGGGGCCAGGAGACACCAGTTGGTAATAAGCATTCATAAACTAGAGGTTTGCTGCTAGGAGGCCAGAAGATGCAGTAATGCGGGGAGAAGCCAGACATACAAAGGAATACTGTTCATAGGCCAAATGGCTCAGGCTTACAAGTGCAATCTGTACTAAACTAGAAGCAAATTCAAGTTAAACCGTAGTGAAAACATTTTCGTTTAATTTGTATTTGCTGCACACTGAGAATTTATATTAGTGTCGGGTGCTCCATTTTTTAAAGGGACATGAAACCCCACATTATTCTATAATGATTCAGATAGAATATACAGTTTTAAACAACGTTCCAATTTGCAGTGCCTTTGTTGAAAAGCATACCTAGGTAGGCTCAGGAGCAGCAATGCACTACTTGGAGCTAGCTGCTGATTAGTGACTGCACATATATGCCTCTTGTCATTGGCTCACCAAATGTGCTGCTCCTTCAACAACGGAAACCAAGAGAATGAAGCACATAATGATAATTGATTATAAAAGTAAATCAGAAAGTTGTTTAAAATTATATGCTCTATCTAAATCTTGAAAACAAATCGGGTTGCATGTCCCTTTAGCTTCAATCTCCCCTGAAAGATTCTCTTTTCCAGAGAGCTTTATTACTTTTTATGGGCCTGATGATTAAACATTCTCCAGCATGAAAGAGAAAATATAGTGCAGGCTTCACATGGGCTGAACTCTCTGAATTCTCTAAGAAAAAAGGCAAAACCTGGAAATCCCAGAGAGATGCCTTTTATAGTATAGTTTATAGAAGGTAAAGAGGCTCTCTGGGATAGAGAATTTTAAAGGGGGGAGTGATGTTAATAGGTGAGCACTTGACATTGATATACATTTTCAGTTCTCAGCAAATACAAATTAAACAATTTGTTTCACTACAATTTAGCTTTTATTTGCATCTAATATAGTACACATTACTTTTCTGTCAGTTAAATAAATGTATTGTGAATTTGCAAACTTGACCTGCAAACAGCTGGCAAGATAAATCAGTGAACATGGTAGTATAAAATGCTTAAAGAAAATCATGTGAATTGAGACAGATTCAGACATACTCTGGAAACTCTTGTTCCTTCCCTTCTCCCACTTTCTGAAACTGTTTATTTCTCTTGTTAAGTGTATCCAGTCCACGGATCATCCATTACTTATGGGATATTAACTCCTCCCCAACAGGAAGTGCAAGAGGATTCACCCAGCAGAGCTGCTATATAGCTCCTCCCCTAACTGCCATTACCAGTCATTCTCTTGCACCCAACGAATAGATAGGATGTGTGAGAGGACTGTGGTGATTATACTTAGTTTCATACCTTCAATCAAAAGTTTGTTATTTTATAATAGCACCGGAGTGTGTTATTCCTTCTCTGGTAGAATTTGAAGAAGAATCTACCTGAGTTTTTCTATGATTTTAGCCGGAGTAGTTAAGATCATATTGCTGATTCTCGGCCATCTGAGGAGAGGTAAACTTCAGATAAGGGGACAGCGGGCAGATTAATCTGCAAAGAGGTATGTAGCAGCTTATTATTTTCTGACAATGGAATTGATGAGAAAATTCTGCCATACCGATATAATGTAAACTCAGCCTTAAATGCAGTAGCAGCAACTGGTATCAGGCTGTCATGTATGTATATTTTACACTTCAGTATTCTGGGGAATGGCACTTCACTGGAATTATACTGTATGCATAAAACTTTAGCCTAATTTGCAGGGACTAGCAACAGGCTTTTTAATAACACTCAATTTATTAATGTTAAACGTTTTTTGCTGGCATGTAAAATCGTTTAATTTTCTGAGGTACTGGGTGAAAAAATGTTTTGGGCACTATTTTTTTCCACTTGGCAGTCGTTTTATTTAATTTATGACAGTTTACTGATCTCTCTCACTGTTATGTGTGAGGGGGAGGGACCTTTTTTGGTGCTTTTGCTACGCATCAAAAAATTCAGTCAGAAGTTTATTGTCTTCCCTGCATGATCCGGTTCATCTCTACAGAACTCAGGGGTCTTCAAAACTTGTTTTGAGGGAGGTAATCACTCACAGCAGAGCTGTGAGATTGTAGTTGACTGTGATAAAAAAAAAAAAAAACGTTTATTTCTGTATTTTTTTTTTTATTTTTTTTTTCTGCTATCAGGGTTAGTTATCCTTTGCTAATGGGAGCAATCCTTTGCTAAAATTGTGTTTTTTACAAAGATTTGATGCTATAACTTTTCAGTTTATTAATTTTCAACTGTCATAACTTTTTCTGTGCTTCTTATAGGCACAGTACGTTTTCATATTATAGTAAATTACTTGAAAAGTATTTCCAAGTTGCTAGTTTATTTGCTAGTGTGTTAAACATGTCTGATTCAGAGGAAGATATCTGTGCTATATGTGCTAAAGCCAAAGTGGAGCCCAATAGAAATTTATGTACTAACTGTATTGATGCTACTTTAAATAAAAGTCAATCTGTACAAATTGAACATATTTCACCAAACAACGAGGGGAGAGTTATGCCGACTAACTCGCCTCACGTGTCAGTACCTGCATCTCCCGCTCGGGAGGTGCGTGATATTGTAGCGCCGAGTACATCTGGGTGGCCATTACAAATCACATTACAGGATATGGCTACTGTTATGACTGAAGTTTTGGCTAAATTACCAGAACTAAGAGGTAAGCGTGATCACTCTGGGGTGAGAACAGAGTGCGCTGATAATATTAGGGCCATGTCAGACACTGCGTCACAATTTGCAGAACATGAGGACGGAGAGCTTCATTCTGCGGGTGACGGTTCTGATCCAAACAAACTGGATTCAGATATTTCAAATTTTAAATTTAAGCTGGAAAACCTCCGTGTATTACTAGGGGAGGTGTTAGCGGCTCTGAATGATTGTAACACAGTTGCAATACCAGAGAAAATGTGTAGGTTGGATAAATATTTTGCGGGTACCGGCGAGTACTGACGTTTTTCCTATACCTAAGAGACTTACTGAAATTGTTACTAAGGAGTGGGATAGACCCGGTGTGCCGTTCTCACCCCCTCCGATATTTAGAAAGATGTTTCCAATAGACGCCACCACACGGGACTTATGGCAAACGGTCCCTAAGGTGGAGGGAGCAGTTTCTACTTTAGCTAAGCGTACCACTATCCCGGTGGAGGATAGCTGTGCCTTTTCAGATCCAATGGATAAAAAGTTAGAGGGTTACCTTAAGAAAATGTTTGTTCAACAAGGTTTTATATTGCAACCTCTTGCATGCATTGCGCCTGTCACGGCTGCAGCAGCATTTTGGTTTGAGTCTCTGGAAGAGACACTTGAATCAGCTCCATTAGATGAGATTACACACAAGCTTAAAGCCCTTAAGTTAGCTAACTCATTTATTTCAGATGCTGTAGTACATTTAACTAAACTTACGGCTAAGAATTCCGGATTCGCCATTCAGGCACGCAGAGCACTGTGGCTAAAATCCTGGTCAGCTGACGTTACTTCTAAATCTAAATTGCTTAATATACCTTTCAAAGGGCAGACCTTATTCGGGCCTGGGTTGAAAGAAATTATCGCTGACATTACAGGAGGTAAAGGCCATGCCCTGCCTCAAGACAGAGCCAAACCTAAGGCTAGACAGTCTAATTTTCGTTCCTTTCGTAATTTCAAAGCAGGAGCAGCATCAACTTCCTCTGCACCAAAACAGGAAGGAGCTGTTGCTCGCTACAGACAAGGCTGGAGACCTAACCAGTCCTGGAACAAGGGCAAGCAGGCCAGGAAACCTGCTGCTGCCCCTAAGACAGCATGAATCGAGGGCCCCCGATCCGGGAACGGATCTAGTGGGGGGCAGACTTTCTCTCTTCGCCCAGGCTTGGGCAAGAGATGTCCAGGATCCCTGGGTGTTAGAGATCATATCTCAGGGATACCTTCTAGACTTCAAATTCTCTCCCCCAAGAGGGAGATTTCATCTGTCAAGGTTGTCAACAAACCAAATAAAGAAAGAGGCGTTTCTACGCTGCGTACAAGATCTTTTATTAATGGGAGTGATCCATCCGGTTCCGCGGTCGGAACAAGGACAAGGGTTTTACTCAAATCTGTTTGTGGTTCCCAAAAAAGAGGGAACTTTCAGGCCAATCTTGGATTTAAAGATCCTAACAAATTCCTAAGAGTTCCATCGTTCAAAATGGAAACTATTCGGACAATTTTACCCATGATCCAAAAGGGTCAGTACATGACCACAGTGGATTTAAAGGATGCTTACCTTCACATACCGATTCACAAAGATCATTACCGGTATCTAAGGTTTGCCTTTCTAGACAGGCATTACCAGTTTGTAGCTCTTCCATTCGGATTGGCTACGGCTCCGAGAATCTTCACAAAGGTTCTGTGTGCTCTTCTGGCGGTACTAAGACCGCGAGGAATTGCGGTAGCTCCGTACCTAGACGACATTCTGATACAAGCTTCAAGCTTTCAAACTGCCAAGTCTCATACAGAGTTAGTACTGGCATTTCTAAGGTCGCATGGATGGAAGGTGAACGAAAAGAAGAGTTCTCTCTTTCCACTCACAAGAGTTCCCTTCTTGGGGACTCTTATAGATTCTGTAGAAATGAAGATTTACCTGACAGAAGACAGGTTAACAAAGCTTCAAAATGCATGCCGTGTCCTTCATTCCATTCAACACCCGTCAGTAGCTCAATGCATGGAGGTGATCGGCTTAATGGTAGCAGCAATGGACCTAGTACCCTTTGCACATCTACATCTCAGACCGCTGCAATTGTGCATGCTAAGTCAGTGGAATGGGGATTACTCAGACTTGTCCCCTACTCTGAATCTGGATCAAGAGACCAGAAATTCTCTTCTATGGTGGCTTTCTCGGCCACATCTGTCCAGGGGGATGCCATTCAGCAGGCCGGACTGGACAATTGTAACAACAGACGCCAGCCTACTAGGTTGGGGCGCTGTCTGGAATTCTCTGAAGGCTCAGGGACAATGGAATCAGGAAGAGAGTCTCCTACCAATAAACATTCTGGAATTGAGAGCAGTTCTCATTGCCCTTCTGGCTTGGCCCCAGTTAACAACTCGGGGGTTCATCAGGTTTCAGTCGGACAACATCACGACTGTAGCTTACATCAACCATCAGGGAGGGACAAGAAGCTCCCTAGCAATGATGGAAGTATCAAAGATAATTCGCTGGGCAGAGTCTCACTCTTGCCACCTGTCAGCAATCCACATCCCGGGAGTGGAGAACTGGGAGGCGGATTTCTTAAGTCGTCAGACTTTTCATCCGGGGGAGTGGGAACTTCATCCGGAGGTCTTTGCCCAAATACTTCGACGTTGGGGCAAACCAGAGATAGATCTCATGGCGTCTCGACAGAACGCCAAGCTTCCTCGTTACGGGTCCAGATCCAGGGATCCGGGAGCGGTTCTGATAGATGCTTTGACAGCACCTTGGACCTTCGGGATGGCTTATGTGTTTCCACCCTTCCCGATGCTTCCTCGATTGATTGCCAGAATCAAACAGGAGAGAGCATCAGTGATTCTAATAACGCCTGCATGGCCACGCAGGACTTGGTATGCAGATCTAGTGGACATGTCATCCTGTCCACCTTGGTCACTACCTCTGAAACAGGACCTTCTGATCCAGGGTCCCTTCAAACATCAAAATCTAATTTCTCTGAAGCTGACTGCTTGGAAATTGAACGCTTGATTTTATCAAAACGTGGTTTTTCTGAGTCAGTTATTGATACCTTAATACAGGCTAGGAAGCCTGTTACCAGAAAGATTTACCATAAGATATGGCGCAAATACTTATATTGGTGCGAATCCAAGAGTTACTCATGGAGTAAGGTTAGGATTCCGAGGATATTGTCTTTTCTACAAGAAGGTTTAGAAAAGGGTTTATCCGCTAGTTCCTTAAAGGGACAGATTTCAACTCTGTCCATTCTTTTACACAATGTCTGTCAGAAGTTCCGGACGTTCAAGCTTTTTGTCAGGC
Source organism: Bombina bombina (assembly GCF_027579735.1). Classification (NCBI taxonomy): domain Eukaryota; kingdom Metazoa; phylum Chordata; class Amphibia; order Anura; family Bombinatoridae; genus Bombina; species Bombina bombina. The sequence goes on along the minus strand of NC_069500.1, from coordinate 488,046,476 downwards.
TTTAGCTAGGATCAAGCCTGTGTTTAAAACTGTTGCTCCACCATGGAGTTTGAACTTAGTTCTTAATGTTTTACAGGGGGTTCCGTTTGAACCCCTTCATTCCATTGATATCAAGTTGTTATCTTGGAAAGTTCTGTTTTTAATGGCGATTTCCTCGGCTCGAAGAGTCTCTGAGTTATCTGCCTTACATTGTGATTCTCCTTATCTGATTTTTCATTCAGACAAGGTAGTTCTGCGTACTAAACCTGGGTTCCTACCTAAGGTGGTCACTAACAGGAATATCAATCAAGAGATTGTGGTTACATCTTTGTGTCCTAATCCTTCTTCGAAAAAGGAACGTCTGCTACACAATCTAGATGTAGTCCGTGCCCTGAAATTTTATCTACAGGCAACTAAGGATTTTCGACAAACGTCTTCCCTGTTTGTCGTTTATTCTGGTCAGAGGAGAGGTCAAAAAGCTTCGGCTACCTCTCTCTCCTTTTGGCTTCGTAGCATAATACGGTTAGCCTATGAGACTGCTGGACAGCAGCCTCCTGAAAGAATTACAGCACATTCTACTAGAGCTGTGGCTTCCACTTGGGCCTTTAAGAATGAGGCTTCTGTTGAACAGATTTGCAAGGCTGCAACTTGGTCTTCTCTTCATACTTTTTACAAATTTGACACTTTTGCTTCTTCGGAGGCTGTTTTTGGGAGAAAGGTTCTTCAGGCAGTGGTTTCTTCCGTATAAAGAGCCTGCCTGTCCCTCCCGTCATCCGTGTACTTTAGCTTTGGTATTGGTATCCCATAAGTAATGGATGATCCGTGGACTGGATACACTTAACAAGAGAAAACATAATTTATGCTTACCTGATAAATTTATTTCTCTTGTAGTGTATCCAGTCCACGGCCCGCCCTGTCACTTTAAGGCAGGTAATTTTTCCATTAAACTACAGTCACCACTGTACCCTATGGTTTTCCTTTCTCTGCATGTTTTCGGTCGAATGACTGGTAATGGCAGTTAGGGGAGGAGCTATATAGCAGCTCTGCTGGGTGAATCCTCTTGCACTTCCTGTTGGGGAGGAGTTAATATCCCATAAGTAATGGATGATCCGTGGACTGGATACACTACAAGAGAAATAAATTTATCAGGTAAGCATAAATTATGTTTTTAAAGCTAAAACAAATACAAAGTGCAATGTAATTCATAAAACATACATAGATATACACAGTATGATCCTTATTTGTTAAAGTAACACAGGAACTTTCAAAACATAATCAGAATGTGTAAATTCACTGCTGTTTCTAAATTTAAATGCATTAAAATACAAAACATAAAGTGCACAGCTTAAATGTAATACAACTTAAAGGACCAAATCTGAAGTGTAAAGTAATATAAAATAACAAGCACAAGTGTAACAAAACTCTGTCATGCAGTGCTAAACTGCACTGAGCTTGTTTCTCCTTCACATACAGAAATGCATGGAAATTTGCCTTTCTAGAATCTTGTAAGATCTTGCAGTGCTGGAGTATCATTTTAGATAATCTTATCTGAGAGGAGAGCATCATGGAAGGCATTTCTCATCTCTCTGGGAAGTCCAGGTTCCGCTCTTTTTCATTTAGCATTAAGTAAGTTGAGTCGCTGGGAAGTCTGCACTATAATTTCTCTCCAAGCTGGAGAATCTTTGATCATCAGGCCCTGATAGAGACTGTTTCCCATAGTCCTGCATATATAATTATAGAAAGGAAAAATTTAATTCCTAATTCTGTGCTTACATAGAAGTCTCATCTTACCCTGATACTACTATTACTTGTCAGTAATGCACAGCTATGATAATCTTTTGTCGGAAACACACAGTCATGCTGATTGCAAATAAAATGTGAATAACAGTAATTTTTAATCTCTCTTGCTTTCTTCTTCTGTTTTACTCTTCTTCTTTCATATATGTTCTTCTGTTGCTGCATTACAGATGACCACTTCTTCTTATAGTCAAAAAAAAATACAAGCACTATTTTCTTACAACTTGTCATTTTAAAATTTGCAACCCTGTACCTCTGTGTTTAACTCCTGCAAAGGAGAAGTACCATTCCAGGTCCCGAATGGAAACTGCCACTGACCCAATCAGCAGCCCTAGTCACACGACCCAGCTGGGAGTTAAATACCTAGCATTACAGGGTTGCTAGTTTTAAACTCTAATAAATTAGAGCATGTCATTTTTTGACTATAATGTCCCTCATGTTCTCTGTTGACCCCTGTGCAATAAAGGGTGTTTTTAAAGGTCCTCTATTTTTCTGTTTCAGTGGTTAGGTCATTTATTCTTACTTTTTCCAACAGTGTATGGGTGCATCAGCTGGGCCCTCACCTAGTGGGATAGAATTGGATTCCTTAGTCTCTCAAGTGAAGGATTTGTTTCCAGATTTAGGGGAGGGTTTCATCATGAACTGCCTTGAAGAATACCGACACAATCCTGAAACTGTTATCAATAATTTACTGGAGGATAATCTCACTCCTCGTTTGCAAGGATTGGACCGTACTATGCCGAGGTATCCACTTATTTGCATATAGTTTTTTTGTTTTTGCCATTATAATGCGTTTATATTCACTCACAGCTGAATTTTGTCCTATATTAAAGCTTCCACCTCCTTAGCCAATAAGATGCTAGCTAGCCATACAGCATAATGCTGATTGGCTACCATGGCTATTGCTCGGCATAAACTTGCTGGAAAATCAAGGTTCTTTCAACATAAAGTGTTTTTATACTTCATGATTAAAAGTCCCCTTTATTTATAGCACTGGCGATTCCTAACATTTCAAAAATGCTAGGATTTATTATCACTTTAACTAGCCCTATGTTTAATGCCTCAGGGTTCTGGTGGGTGGGTGTGTGAAGGCAAATGCTCACCAAATGTGTTTTTTTTTTTAAAGACCAAGGTAAGCACTGACTAAAGAAAAGCTTAAAGGGACACTAAACCAAAACATTTTCTTTCATGATTCAGGTAGAGAATACAATTTTAAATAACATTCCAATTGACTTCTATTATCGCATTTGCTTAATTCTTTAGATATCCTTTGTTGAAGAAATAGCAATGCACATGTGTGAGCCAATCGCACAAGGCATCTATGTGCATCTAGCAATCAGCAGCTACTGAGCATATCTAGATATGCTTTTCAGCAAAGAATATCAAGAGAATGAAGCTAATTAGATAATAGAAGTGCATTAGAAAGTTGTTTAAAAACACATGCTCTTTCTAAATCATGAAAGAAAAAATTTGGGTTCCATGTCCCTTTAAAAGGACAGTAAATAACTTGTAATTTCAACATTTTTCTGCAGTCTTCCAATAGATAAACTGTTCTAATAATTTTCATACTCTGACAATATGTTAAACACTCTGTTTGCAGCATTTGTTTTTACCAAATTCCACCCACCACTTTCCTTAGTTAGAGGAGCCAATCCAGGCTTGAGTCTTAAGATCATAGGGCTTGACACTGTCAATGTGTTAACAAAAGCTCCATTTTTTGCTTCAGCAGAAATGATTAGATAGGGAACTACAGTTAGACAGAGATATTCAAAGCCTGCCCATGTGCTCTTTCAGTTTTCAGAACAATTTTACTTAATACAACTTAATACTTAAATTACAGGAGAATAGGTTTAAGATAAATCATGAAGATATATTGCAGACTTGTTTACTATGCACAACTATACATTTTATATTGCAATCTCAGTGTTTATTGTGCCTTTAATTTGAACTTTATGGTACAAGCAACTTAAGAGTTATGTGGATCTGTATATAAGTGTTAAATAACTTACGCAGGCAGATGTCATTAGTTGGGTTAAGTATTTATGAATGATTAGCTGTGCAAAGTTTTACACAATTATTAAGTTAGCAAATGTGTGTGTGTGTATATATATATATATATATATATATATATATATATATATATTTATTAGATATAGATAGCAGGGCTCACAATTTCAAGTCTTAAAGGGACAGTTCACGCAAACATTTTCTCCCCTTTAAATTGTTCCCAATGATTAATTTTACCTGCTGGAGTGTTTTAAATTATTTACAAGTAGCTCCTTTACCCCTATTTTGGCATTTGAAATAGCTGATTTAGCCTGTGGTATCCCAACCTATACTGGAGTATATTCTATTAAATAGCCTAAGTAAACACAGCCAGCAGAAGAGATTACACTCTCAGTGGGGATATGATAGTTATGTAATAAAATGATAATTCTCCATTGTTCTCTCTAAGTATTGAGCTTTGGTTTTCTAGACAAATTTAAGATAATGAAGCAAGTCTGTGTACATAAAAGTGATAACATAATGAGATCTGATATTACCTGAAGCTCAACCCATTGTAATAGGCAGTGGTTTAAAAGCATAAAACCAGCTACTTCATATACACAAACCGAAAAATGCAATTTCTCACACGTTTTATACTCTGCAGCTGGTATTCAATAGTCATTGAAAATACATTCATATAAAAACAATTTTACATTGTACTGTCCCTTTAAGCTACAAGCTAGGCCACTAATGCTACCCATCACTCACCTAAAACCCCACCCCCTATTTGCATATGCTTAGCCATTGTGAAACACCTTATTGTACAGTCCTTTTTATTATAATTATTAAAAATATATAGATTTTCTGGTAATTTTGCTCAGTGTATAGACAGCATTTATCTCCCTCTCACAGGATGCAAAGCTATTTAAAGCAGGGCAGGTTCAATTTAAGGCTGCCGGTGACATGAAACAAAACTTTAATGTCCAATTTCCTTTTTTCATAATTTAATTTTGCATGGGCAGTAACCTGGACAACTAACCGTGGGTGGCGCTTAGCTTGATAAAAAGGGACAATCATTGGAAATAGCTGGTTTTGCCTGTGGAAACTGCCACCTATACTGATCTTGTCAATACTACGGTATTTGCTAAGTAATAAAGATGTATTGGGCGTAGCAGAAAGTGTCTATGCAGTTACTTTAATTACAAAAAAAAAAAATATTAGCTCTTTGCTTGAGTACTTTATCCCTTAGGTAGTAATCTGCTTAAAATGAACTGTTCTATGGGTACAGATCATTTCTTATTGTCCACAATATTTTTTTCTTTAACATAAATATTTTAAGCACATTTCCCTACTTTGCAACTTGACTAGGACATCTGACAGCAAAAATCTCTGAAAAGCCTTAAAAATCTCTTCAATTAGCTTTGTTGCTCAAGTTTTTATGTATACAGCTTATAAACTCTCCCACCTAAATTGAGAAATGTTTCTTAATTTTTCTGACGACAAAATGGCCTTTATTTACATATGGCCTTCTAGCCTCTGATTTTGTATTGCCCCCAGACCTCAAATATGCCAGATGAGGGCCCTACTTATCTCATATAAGTCACACTCTTGTTGACAATGCCTCTGCCTCTCCACGTGGTTTGCGCTTCTTCTCAGTGCCTCCATGCTGATGCAACTGCATTTAACTGCTGCACCTACACAGAGAGAGAAAGAGAGAAGAGAGAGAGCAGAACTAGGTAAATAAAGTTTGAAGACATTCTGAAACAGCCAATCAGTGAGCTCTATCTGTAGATAAACTAATCACTCCACTCCAAGGACAACCGGAAGCAAACAATAATATATTTATTCTAATTAAATACTCAAGGACTTCATATTGATGTTTCATAACTGTGGTTGTGTGATATGCTAGCAGTGTCATTAGTAAACTTATTACAGGCTTTGTGAGTGGTCAGTGCTACATCATCGCCCACATATATTTACTGATTCATTTCATGCAGAACAAATATATACACAGTCAGCTGCTGTTTCAATTATTTGGCACACTGTAAATGTATAAAAAGTGTTGTAATTGCATATAAGATACCAAGAACAAGCATTTTGTTTAGTAGTTCATATTTAATATCCAGCTACTAATAACTGCTTAGTGAGACAACGCAAACAAATAAACAACTCCTTAACATCTACATCATAAAGAAAGCAGTATTTGTCCCTCTACAGCCCAGTCCCTCATCTAAAGTATAATCAAAAATGGCTCAGTAAAAGTGTATTATTCTAATGCAGGGTTTTTCAATGCCAGTACTCAGGCCTCCCTAACAGGCAAGATTTTCAGGAAATCTGAACTGGAGCACAAGTGAAATAATCCTTTTATTAGTAAACATGGTTAAAGTAATCGTGAAAATCTGGCCTGTTTGGGAGGCCTGAGGACTTGTTTTAAAACCCCTGTTCTACTGTATTTGGATTTACAACTCTCTAATAATTTATTGCCATTTTAGTAAGAGCAGGGCTGCTCAACCTTGGTGCTCCAGGGGTTTTGAAACTACATTTCCCATGATGCTTAGACACTGAGCATTAGCTGGCTGAGCATTATGGGAAAGGTAGTTACAAAACCTCTGGAACACCAAGGTTGAGCACGCCTGAATTAGAGCTCCATGTTTTAGGAACCTTTCCTGAGCGCTATACTTGATATTCGTGTATTCATACTATCAGAGAATTGTGTATTCTAATGTTATGTTATACTGTATCTACTGCTTTAGAATTCTGTAGTAAGAAATATAAGGGTATTTTAAATAATATGTAACATTTTGTTATTCTCTGTATTACGTATTATCATTTATATTGGGTGCTTTTGCTTAACCCCTTCGGGATGCAGGGAAATGTCCATAATAAAAACGTAAACATCCATGGAGACAGGATGTCACATGATTGTCGCTGCAATCATGTGACTCCAAACAATGTAGATTGGCTCCTGGGGAACTGCGATGCTAGGCAGTCCCCCAGTCGGATCCACCAGAGTTTTTAAAAGGATGGGAGCAGGATGCTGTAAAAGTTAAGATGTTCCATGCTGTCCTAAAGGCATTAAAGCCCAGTGATTTAGGATGGCATGGAACGTCCTATTGCTGTCTAGGGGTTAAGATACTTTGTTTATACTGTAAAACTAAGTGGAAGTCAAATCCAATAACCTAAATATGCTTCAAAATGCTGCAGATTATATGAACCAGCCTCAACTACAATATGATTGCTTAGAACAGTGCACAAACTCGTTTGCAGCAAATCCTCATTTGCATCAATCAAGTGAGATGAGATAAACATACTCACCAGGGTTTTCAACAGATTGATAGCACAGTGTGCAGCGTTTTAAAAAAACAATTAAAAAATGTGTTTTTTTTCAAATGCTTTTAAAATCTTTTCTTTCTAATGACACGATGAGTCCACAGATCATCATGAATTACTGTTGGGAATATCACTCCTGGCACCACAGCAAAGCTGTTAAATATCACCTCCCTTCTATCCCACCCCAGTCATTCTCTTTGCCTACGTTAGAGCAAGGAAGTGGTAAAGTTAGGTGTTAGTAAAAGATTCTTCAATCAAGAGTTTATTATTTTTTAACTAGTACAAGATTGTGCTGATTTGTTCTGGGGTGTAGCCGTAGTCCATATCAGTCTCTTCAGTAGAGCAGTGGTGGCTTTAGAGCAATGGGAACTTGTGGGACATAATTCTCACTGCGCCTCCCATTTATTTATGCTGCCCTAATCCTGAAAGCCTGTGTAAGATTACTCAGTCTTTATCTCTTTTTCCACAGGTCCATGTGAGGGAGAAGACCTCTCAAACCTAGTGAGCTGCCTTGGTGCCTGGCAGATTTATGAGGTAAGTGCTGACTCTATTTTTTCTGGGACTAGTAAAGAAAAAGGACTCAGAAAAAGTTTGGGCACTTTATTCATTAGGGAAAAAATATGGCATTTTATTATTTTCCTGGAACGATACAGTAATCCTAATGTACTTAAGGGGATTATATAGGGCAGCATTTGCAGGCACTGGGGACTTGAGGAGAATAGGCTCAATGTTGGTGATACTCTGTTAGTTATTTATTACGGAGCTTCACATAATATGTCGACTGACATGTTAATTTTGACACGCCCACGATGGGTGGGGCTTGTGTGGCTTTAGAATTATCTGTTGCAAACATATTTCTCTTGTTAAGTGTATCCAGTCCACGGATCATCCATTACTTATGGGATATTAACTCCTCCCCAACAGGAAGTGCAAGAGGATTCACCCAGCAGAGCTGCTATATAGCTCCTCCCCTAACTGCCATTACCAGTCATTCTCTTGCACCCAACGAATAGATAGGATGTGTGAGAGGACTGTGGTGATTATACTTAGTTTCATACCTTCAATCAAAAGTTTGTTATTTTATAATAGCACCGGAGTGTGTTATTCCTTCTCTGGTAGAATTTGAAGAAGAATCTACCTGAGTTTTTCTATGATTTTAGCCGGAGTAGTTAAGATCATATTGCTGTTTCTCGGCCATCTGAGGAGAGGTAAACTTCAGATCAGGGGACAGCGGGCAGATTAATCTGCAAAGAGGTATGTAGCAGCTTATTATTTTCTGACAATGGAATTGATGAGAAAATTCTGCCATACCGATATAATGTAAACTCAGCCTTAAATGCAGTAGCAGCAACTGGTATCAGGCTGTCATGTATGTATATTTTACACTTCAGTATTCTGGGGAATGGCACTTCACTGGAATTATACTGTATGCATAAAACTTTAGCCTAATTTGCAGGGACTAGCAACAGGCTTTTTAATAACACTCAATTTATTAATGTTAAACGTTTTTTGCTGGCATGTAAAATCGTTTAATTTTCTGAGGTACTGGGTGAAAAAATGTTTTGGGCACTATTTTTTTTTTTTTCCACTTGGCAGTCGTTTTATTTAATTTATGACAGTTTACTGATCTCTCTCACTGTTATGTGTGAGGGGGAGATTCAGTCAGAAGTTTATTGTCTTCCCTGCATGATCCGGTTCATCTCTACAGAACTCAGGGGTCTTCAAAACTTGTTTTGAGGGAGGTAATCACTCACAGCAGAGCTGTGAGATTGTAGTTGACTGTGATAAAAAAAACGTTTATTTCTGTATTTATTTATTTTTTTTCTGCTATCAGGGTTAGTTATCCTTTGCTAATGGGAGCAATCCTTTGCTAAAATTGTGTTTTTTACAAAGATTTGATGCTATAACTTTTCAGTTTATTAATTTTCAACTGTCATAACTTTTTCTGTGCTTCTTATAGGCACAGTACGTTTTCATATTATAGTAAATTACTTGAAAAGTATTTCCAAGTTGCTAGTTTATTTGCTAGTGTGTTAAACATGTCTGATTCAGAGGAAGATATCTGTGCTATATGTGCTAAAGCCAAAGTGGAGCCCAATAGAAATTTATGTACTAACTGTATTGATGCTACTTTAAATAAAAGTCAATCTGTACAAATTGAACATATTTCACCAAACAACGAGGGGAGAGTTATGCCGACTAACTCGCCTCACGTGTCAGTACCTGCATCTCCCGCTCGGGAGGTGCGTGATATTGTAGCGCCGAGTACATCTGGGCGGCCATTACAAATCACATTACAGGATATGGCTTCTGTTATGACTGAAGTTTTGGCTAAATTACCAGAACTAAGAGGTAAGCGTGATCACTCTGGGGTGAGAACAGAGTGCGCTGATAATATTAGGGCCATGTCAGACACTGCGTCACAATTTGCAGAACATGAGGACGGAGAGCTTCATTCTGCGGGTGACGGTTCTGATCCAAACAAACTGGATTCAGATATTTCAAATTTTAAATTTAAGCTGGAAAACCTCCGTGTATTACTAGGGGAGGTGTTAGCGGCTCTGAATGATTGTAACACAGTTGCAATACCAGAGAAAATGTGTAGGTTGGATAAATATTTTGCGGTACCGGCGAGTACTGACGTTTTTCCTATACCTAAGAGACTTACTGAAATTGTTACTAAGGAGTGGGATAGACCCGGTGTGCCGTTCTCACCCCCTCCGATATTTAGAAAGATGTTTCCAATAGACGCCACCACACGGGACTTATGGCAAACGGTCCCTAAGGTGGAGGGAGCAGTTTCTACTTTAGCTAAGCGTACCACTATCCCGGTGGAGGATAGCTGTGCCTTTTCAGATCCAATGGATAAAAAGTTAGAGGGTTACCTTAAGAAAATGTTTGTTCAACAAGGTTTTATATTGCAACCTCTTGCATGCATTGCGCCTGTCACGGCTGCAGCAGCATTTTGGTTTGAGTCTCTGGAAGAGACACTTGAATCAGCTCCATTAGATGAGATTACACACAAGCTTAAAGCCCTTAAGTTAGCTAACTCATTTATTTCAGATGCCGTAGTACATTTAACTAAACTTACGGCTAAGAATTCCGGATTCGCCATTCAGGCACGCAGAGCACTGTGGCTAAAATCCTGGTCAGCTGACGTTACTTCTAAATCTAAATTGCTTAATATACCTTTCAAAGGGCAGACCTTATTCGGGCCCGGGTTGAAAGAAATTATCGCTGACATTACAGGAGGTAAAGGCCATGCCCTGCCTCAAGACAGAGCCAAACCTAAGGCTAGACAGTCTAATTTTCGTTCCTTTCGTAATTTCAAAGCAGGAGCAGCATCAACTTCCTCTGCACCAAAACAGGAAGGAGCTGTTGCTCGCTACAGACAAGGCTGGAGACCTAACCAGTCCTGGAACAAGGGCAAGCAGGCCAGGAAACCTGCTGCTGCCCCTAAGACAGCATGAATCAAGGGCCCCCGATCCGGGAACGGATCTAGTGGGGGGCAGACTTTCTCTCTTCGCCCAGGCTTGGGCAAGAGATGTCCAGGATCCCTGGGCGTTAGAGATCATATCTCAGGGATACCTTCTAGACTTCAAATTCTCTCCCCCAAGAGGGAGATTTCATCTGTCAAGGTTGTCAACAAACTAAATAAAGAAAGAGGCGTTTCTACGCTGCGTACAAGATCTTTTATTAATGGGAGTGATCCATCCGGTTCCGCGGTCGGAACAAGGACAAGGGTTTTACTCAAATCTGTTTGTGGTTCCCAAAAAAGAGGGAACTTTCAGGCCAATCTTGGATTTAAAGATCCTAAACAAATTCCTAAGAGTTCCATCGTTCAAAATGGAAACTATTCGGACAATTTTACCCATGATCCAAAAGGGTCAGTACATGACCACAGTGGATTTAAAGGATGCTTACCTTCACATACCGATTCACAAAGATCATTACCGGTATCTAAGGTTTGCCTTTCTAGACAGGCATTACCAGTTTGTAGCTCTTCCATTCGGATTGGCTACGGCTCCGAGAATCTTCACAAAGGTTCTGGGTGCTCTTCTGGCGGTACTAAGACCGCGAGGAATTGCGGTAGCTCCGTACCTAGACGACATTCTGATACAAGCTTCAAGCTTTCAAACTGCCAAGTCTCATACAGAGTTAGTACTGGCATTTCTAAGGTCGCATGGATGGAAGGTGAACGAAAAGAAGAGTTCTCTCTTTCCACTCACAAGAGTTCCCTTCTTGGGGACTCTTATAGATTCTGTAGAAATGAAGATTTACCTGACAGAAGACAGGTTAACAAAGCTTCAAAATGCATGCCGTGTCCTTCATTCCATTCAACACCCGTCAGTAGCTCAATGCATGGAGGTGATCGGCTTAATGGTAGCAGCAATGGACATAGTACCCTTTGCACCCCTACATCTCAGACCGCTGCAATTGTGCATGCTAAGTCAGTGGAATGGGGATTACTCAGACTTGTCCCCTACTCTGAATCTGGATCAAGAGACCAGAAATTCTCTTCTATGGTGGCTTTCTCGGCCACATCTGTCCAGGGGGATGCCATTCAGCAGGCCGGACTGGACAATTGTAACAACAGACGCCAGCCTACTAGGTTGGGGCGCTGTCTGGAATTCTCTGAAGGCTCAGGGACAATGGAATCAGGAGGAGAGTCTCCTACCAATAAACATTCTGGAATTGAGAGCAGTTCTCAATGTCCTTCTGGCTTGGCCCCAGTTAACAACTCGGGGGTTCATCAGGTTTCAGTCGGACAACATCACGACTGTAGCTTACATCAACCATCAGGGAGGGACAAGAAGCTCCCTAGCAATGATGGAAGTATCAAAGATAATTCGCTGGGCAGAGTCTCACTCTTGCCACCTGTCAGCAATCCACATCCCGGAAGTGGAGAACTGGGAGGCGGATTTCTTAAGTCGTCAGACTTTTCATCCGGGGGAGTGGGAACTTCATCCGGAGGTCTTTGCCCAAATACTTCGACGTTGGGGCAAACCAGAGATAGATCTCATGGCGTCTCGACAGAACGCCAAGCTTCCTCGTTACGGGTCCAGATCCAGGGATCCGGGAGCGGTTCTGATAGATGCTTTGACAGCACCTTGGACCTTCGGGATGGCTTATGTGTTTCCACCCTTCCCAATGCTTCCTCGATTGATTGCCAGAATCAAACAGGAGAGAGCATCAGTGATTCTAATAGCGCCTGCATGGCCACGCAGGACTTGGTATGCAGATCTATTGGACATGTCATCCTGTCCACCTTGGTCGCTACCTCTGAAACAGGACCTTCTGATCCAGGGTCCCTTCAAACATCAAAATCTAATTTCTCTGAAGCTGACTTTGAACGCTTGATTTTATCAAAACGTGGTTTTTCTGAGTCAGTTATTGATACCTTAATACAGGCTAGGAAGCCTGTTACCAGAAAGATTTACCATAAGATATGGCGCAAATACTTATATTGGTGCGAATCCAAGAGTTACTCATGGAGTAAGGTTAGGATTCCGAGGATATTGTCTTTTCTACAAGAAGGTTTAGAAAAGGGTTTATCCGCTAGTTCCTTAAAGGGACAGATTTCAGCTCTGTCCATTCTTTTACACAAACGTCTGTCAGAAGTTCCGGACGTTCAAGCTTTTTGTCAGGCTTTAGCTAGGATCAAGCCTGTGTTTAAAACTGTTGCTCCACCATGGAGTTTGAACTTAGTTCTTAATGTTTTACAGGGGGTTCCGTTTGAACCCCTTCATTCCATTGATATCAAGTTGTTATCTTGGAAAGTTCTGTTTTTAATGGCGATTTCCTCGGCTCGAAGAGTCTCTGAGTTATCTGCCTTACATTGTGATTCTCCTTATCTGATTTTTCATTCAGACAAGGTAGTTCTGCGTACTAAACCTGGGTTCCTACCTAAGGTGGTCACTAACAGGAATATCAATCAAGAGATTGTGGTTCCATCTTTGTGTCCTAATCCTTCTTCGAAAAAGGAACGTCTGCTACACAATCTAGATGTAGTCCGTGCCCTGAAATTTTATCTACAGGCAACTAAGGATTTTCGACAAACGTCTTCCCTGTTTGTCGTTTATTCTGGTCAGAGGAGAGGTCAAAAAGCTTCGGCTACCTCTCTCTCCTTTTGGCTTCGTAGCATAATACGGTTAGCCTATGAGACTGCTGGACAGCAGCCTCCTGAAAGAATTACAGCACATTCTACTAGAGCTGTGGCTTCCACTTGGGCCTTTAAGAATGAGGCTTCTGTTGAACAGATTTGCAAGGCTGCAACTTGGTCTTCTCTTCATACTTTTTCCAAATTTTACAAATTTGATACTTTTGCTTCTTCGGAGGCTGTTTTTTTGGGAGAAAGGTTCTTCAGGCAGTGGTTCCTTCCGTATAAAGAGCCTGCCTGTCCCTCCCGTCATCCGTGTACTTTAGCTTTGGTATTGGTATCCCATAAGTAATGGATGATCCGTGGACTGGATACACTTAACAAGAGAAAACATAATTTATGCTTACCTGATAAATTTATTTCTCTTGTGGTGTATCCAGTCCACGGCCCGCCCTGTCACTTTAAGGCAGGTAATTTTTCCATTAAACTACAGTCACCACTGCACCCTATGGTTTTCCTTTCTCTGCATGTTTTCGGTCGAATGACTGGTAATGGCAGTTAGGGGAGGAGCTATATAGCAGCTCTGCTGGGTGAATCCTCTTGCACTTCCTGTTGGGGAGGAGTTAATATCCCATAAGTAATGGATGATCCGTGGACTGGATACACCACAAGAGAAATAAATTTATCAGGTAAGCATAAATTATGTTTTTCTCTCAATTACGGTATATGAATGAGAGAAATCTGGCTACTTGCCGTTTTTAGTTAAAACGGATTAAAGATAGTTTAACATTATTTACAACAGCTCTATTTTGGTTCCGGTTTTCATATACATTATCTCCGGTAATCCAACATGGTTGACAACTCAGCAGAGCTAAGCTGAGGTGTAGAAGCTGTTTGAAGTGTGTTAAATCTTTATTTTGCAGTAAAAAATAAAGCAATTGCGTTTTTTCAGTTAAAAAATAAAACAGTTACTTTTTTTTTGCAGTTCATCAAAAATAAAGCAGTTACTGTTTAAAACTTAAAGAGACGGTAACGTTTTTTTCTGTATAAAATTGTAGTAAAATGTTATGTTTTTATTTTATTTCTGTTAAGAGGGATCAAGACTCTGTTATTGATTACAGATATCCTTTTTGTTTAAATGATTATATAGTCCACCAATCCTTTTCTTCTGTTATGTGTGATCAGTCCACGGGTCATCATTACTTCTGGGATATTATCTGCTCCCCTACAGGAAGTGCAAGAGGATTCACCCAGCAGAGTTGCTATATAGCTCCTCCCCTCTACGTCACCTCCAGTCATTCTCTTGCACCCAAAGACTAGATAGGAGGTGTGAGAGGACTATGGTGATTATACTTAGTTTTTAGAACTTCAATCAAAAGTTTGTTATTTTACAATAGCACCGGAGCGTGTTATTACCTCTCTGGCAGAGTTTGAAGAAGAATCTACCAGAGTTTTTCTTATGATTTTAACCGGAGTAGTTAAGATCATATTGCTGTTTCTCGGCCATCTGAGGGAGGTAAAAGCTTCAGATCAGGGGACAGCGGGCAGTTGAATCTGCATTGAGGTATGTCGCAGTTGTTATTTTCTGAATGGAATTGATGAAAAAATCCTGCCATACCGTTATAATGAACATGTATGTATACTCTACACTTTAGTATTCTGGGGATGGTATTTCACCGGAATTACTCTGAAAAAGTACATTAAACCTTTTGTTAGGTATTTTTCATGTTAAACGTTTTTGCTGGAATGTAGAATCGTTTGCATTAATGAGGTACTGAGTGAATAAGTATTTGGGCATTATTTTCCACTTGGCAGTTTGCTTGTGTTAATTATGACAGTTTCGTTTCTCTCTCACTGCTGTGTGTGAGAGGGAGGGGCCGTTTTTGGCGCTCTTTGCTACGCATCAAAAATTTCCAGTCAGTTTTTCTGCATGATCCGGTTCATCTCTAACAGAACTCAGGGGTCTTCAAACTTCTTTGAAGGGAGGTAGATTCTCTCAGCAGAGCTGTGAGACTTATATAGTGACTGTGATTTAAAACGTTGTTTAAAATTTAATTTGTGTTATTTTACTAATGGGAACAAACCTTTGCTAAAAAGTTGTGTTGTTTGTTAAGAGTGATGCCATAACTGTTTTTCAGTTCATTATTTCAACTGTCATTTAATCGTTTAGTGCTTCTTGAGGCACAGTACGTTTTTATTAAATAAAATTGTAACCGAGTTGCATGTTTATTGCTAGTGTGTTAAACATGTCTGATTCAGAGGAAGATACCTGTGTCATTTGTTCCAATGCCAAGGTGGAGCCCAATAGAAATTTATGTACTAACTGTATTGATGCTACCTTAAATAAAAGCCAATCTGTACAAATTGAACAAATTTCACCAAACAGCGAGGGGAGAGTTATGCCGACTAACTCGCCTCACGTGTCAGTACCTACATCTCCCGCCCGGGAGGTGCGTGATATTATGGCGCCTAGTACATCTGGGCAGCCATTACAGATAACATTACAAGATATGGCTACTGTTATGACTGAAGTTTTGGCTAAATTACCAGAACTAAGAGGCAAGCGTGATCACTCTGGGGTGAGAACAGAGTGCGCTGATAATTCTAGGGCCATGTCTGATACTGCGTCACAGCTTGCAGAGCATGAGGACGGAGAGCTTCATTCTGTAGGTGACGGTTCTGATCCAAACAGATTGGATTCAGATATTTCAAATTTTAAATTTAAATTGGAAAACCTCCGTGTATTACTAGGGGAGGTCTTAGCAGCTCTCAACGATTGTAACGCTGTTGCAATACCAGAGAAAATGTGTAGGTTGGATAAATACTTTGCGGTACCGGCGAGTACTGACGTTTTTCCTATACCTAAGAGATTAACTGAAATTGTTACTAAGGAGTGGGATAGACCCGGTGTGCCGTTCTCACCCCCTCCAATATTTAGAAAGATGTTTCCAATAGACGTCACCACACGGGACTTATGGCAAACGGTCCCTAAGGTGGAGGGAGCAGTTTCTACTTTAGCTAAGCGTACCACTATCCCGGTGGAGGATAGCTGTGCTTTTTCAGATCCTATGGATAAGAAATTAGAGGGTTACCTTAAGAAAATGTTTATTCAACAAGGTTTTATATTACAACCCCTTGCATGCATCGCGCCGATCACGGCTGCGGCAGCATTTTGGATTGAGTCTCTGGAAGAGAACCTTAGTTCAGCTACGCTGGACGACATTACGGACAGGCTTAGAGTCCTTAAACTAGCTAATTCATTCATTTCGGAGGCCGTAGTACATTTAACCAAACTTACGGCTAAGAATTCAGGATTCGCCATTCAGGCACGCAGAGCGCTGTGGCTAAAATCCTGGTCGGCTGATGTAACTTCTAAGTCCAAATTACTTAGTATACCTTTCAAGGGGCAAACTTTATTTGGGCCCGGTTTGAAAGAAATTATTGCTGACATTACAGGAGGTAAGGGCCACGCTCTACCTCAAGACAAAGCCAAAGCTAAGGCTAGACAGTCTAATTTTCGTCCCTTTCGGAATTTCAAAGCAGGAGCAGCGCCAACTTCCACTGCACCAAAACAGGGAAGAGCTGTTGCTCGTTACAGACAAGGCTGGAAGCCTAATCAGTCCTGGAACAAGGGCAAGCAGGCCAGTAAACCTGCTGCTGTCCCAAAGACAGCATGAACCGAGGGCCCCCGATCCGGGACCGGATCTAGTGGGGGGCAGACTCTCTCTCTTCGCCCAGGCTTGGGCAAGAGATGTCCAGGATCCCTGGGCGCTAGAGATCATATCTCAGGGATACCTTCTAGACTTCAAATCCTCTCCCCCAAGAGGGAGATTTCATCTGTCAAGGTTGTCAACAAACCAAATAAAGAAAGACGCGTTTCTACGCTGTGTACAAGATCTATTATTAATGGGAGTGATCCATCCGGTTCCGCGGTCGGAACAAGGACAAGGGTTTTACTCAAACCTGTTTGTGGTTCCCAAAAAAGAGGGAACTTTCAGGCCAATCTTGGATTTAAAGATCCTAAACAAATTCCTAAGAGTTCCATCGTTCAAAATGGAAACTATCGGACAATTTACCCATGATCCAAAAGGGTCAGTACATGACCACAGTGGATTTAAAGGATGCTTACCTTCACATACCGATTCACAAAGATCATTACCGGTATCTAAGGTTTGCCTTTCTAGACAGGCATTACCAGTTTGTAGCTCTTCCATTCGGATTGGCTACGGCTCCAAGAATCTTCACAAAGGTTCTGGGTGCCTTCTGGCGGTACTAAGACCGCGAGGAATTCGGTAGCTCCGTACCTAGACGACATTCTGATACAAGCTTCAAGCTTTCAAACTGCCAAGTCTCATACAGAGTTAGGTCTGGCATTTCTAAGGTCGCATGGATGGAAAGTGAACGAAAAGAAGAGTTCTCTCTTTCCACTCACAAGAGTTCCTTCTTGGGGACTCTTATAGATTCTGTAGAAATGAAGATTTACCTGACAGAAGACAGTTAACAAAGCTTCAAAATGCATGCCGTGTCCTTCATTCCATTCAACACCCGTCAGTAGCTCAATGCATGGAGGTGATCGGCTTAATGGTAGCAGCAATGGACATAGTACCTTTGCACGCCTACATCTCAGACCGCTGCAATTGTGCATGCTAAGTCAGTGGAATGGGGATTACTCAGATTTGTCCCTACTCTGAATCTGGATCAAGAGACCAGAAATTCTCTTCTATGGTGGCTTTCTCGGCCACATCTGTCCAGGGGATGCCATTCAGCAGGCCGGACTGGACAATTGTAACAACAGACGCCAGCCTACTAGGTTGGGGCGCTGTCTGGAATTCTCTGAAGGCTCAGGGACAATGGAATCAGGAGGAGAGTCTCCTACCAATAAACATTCTGGAATTGAGAGCAGTTCTCAATGCCCTTCTGGCTTGGCCCCAGTTAACAACTCGGGGGTTCATCAGGTTTCAGTCGGACAACATCACGACTGTAGCTTACATCAACCATCAGGGAGGGACAAGAAGCTCCCTAGCAATGATGGAAGTATCAAAGATAATTCGCTGGGCAGAGTCTCACTCTTGCCACCTGTCAGCAATCCACATCCCGGGAGTGGAGAACTGGGAGGCGGATTTCTTAGTTTTTTTCATTTTTTTTTTTTTTTTTTTTTTTTTTTTTTTTTTTTTTTTTTTTTTTTCATCCGGGGGAGTGGGAACTTCATCCGGAGGTCTTTGCCCAAATACTTCGACGTTGGGGCAAACCAGAGATAGATCTCATGGCGTCTCGACAGAACGCCAAGCTTCCTCGTTACGGGTCCAGATCCAGGGATCCGGGAGCGGTTCTGATAGATGCTTTGACAGCACCTTGGACCTTCGGATGGCTTATGTGTTTCCACCCTTCCCAATGCTTCCTCGATTGATTGCCAGAATCAAACAGGAGAGAGCATCAGTGATTCTAATAGCGCCTGCATGGCCACGCAGGACTTGGTATGCAGATCTATTGGACATGTCATCCTGTCCACCTTGGTCTACCTCTGAAACAGGACCTTCTGATCCAGGGTCCCTTCAAACATCAAAATCTAATTTCTCTGAAGCTGACTTTGAACGCTTGATTTTATCAAAACGTGGTTTTTCTGAGTCAGTTATTGATACCTTAATACAGGCTAGGAAGCCTGTTACCAGAAAGATTTACCATAAGATATGGCGCAAATACTTATATTGGTGCGAATCCAAGAGTTACTCATGGAGTAAGGTTAGGATTCCGAGGATATTGTCTTTTCTACAAGAAGGTTTAGAAAAGGGTTTATCCGCTAGTTCCTTAAAGGGACAGATTTCAGCTCTGTCCATTCTTTTACACAAACGTCTGTCAGAAGTTCCGGACGTTCAAGCTTTTTGTCAGGCTTTAGCTAGGATCAAGCCTGTGTTTAAAACTGTTGCTCCACCATGGAGTTTGAACTTAGTTCTTAATGTTTTACAGGGGGTTCCGTTTGAACCCCTTCATTCCATTGATATCAAGTTGTTATCTTGGAAAGTTCTGTTTTTAATGGCGATTTCCTCGGCTCGAAGAGTCTCTGAGTTATCTGCCTTACATTGTGATTCTCCTTATCTGATTTTTCATTCAGACAAGGTAGTTCTGCGTACTAAACCTGGGTTCCTACCTAAGGTGGTCACTAACAGGAATATCAATCAAGAGATTGTGGTTCCATCTTTGTGTCCTAATCCTTCTTCGAAAAGGAACGTCTGCTACACAATCTAGATGTAGTCGTGCCCTGAAATTTTATCTACAGGCAACTAAGGATTTTCGACAAACGTCTTCCCTGTTTGTCGTTTATTCTGGTCAGAGGAGAGGTCAAAAAGCTTCGGCTACCTCTCTCTCTTTTGGCTTCGTAGCATAATACGGTTAGCCTATGAGACTGCTGGACAGCAGCCTCCTGAAAGAATTACAGCACATTCTACTAGAGCTGTGGCTTCCACTTGGGCCTTTAAGAATGAGGCTTCTGTTGAACAGATTTGCAAGGCTGCAACTTGGTCTTCTCTTCATACTTTTTCCAAATTTTACAAATTTGACACTTTTGCTTCTTCGAGGCTGTTTTTTGGGAGAAAGGTTCTTCAGGCAGTGGTTCCTTCCGTATAAAGAGCCTGCCTGTCCCTCCCGTCATCCGTGTACTTTTGCTTTGGTATTGGTATCCCAGAAGTAATGGATGACCCGTGGACTGATACACTTAACAGAGAAAACATAATTTATGCTTACCTGATAAATTTATTTCTTTTTGTGTATCCAGTCCACGGCCCGCCCTGTCACTTAAGGCAGGTAATTTTTCCATTAAACTACAGTCACCACTGCACCCTATGGTTTTCCTTTCTGTTGTTTTCGGTCGAATGACTGGTAATGGCAGTTAGGGGAGGAAGCTATATAGCAGCTCTGCTGGGTGAATCCTCTTGCACTTCCTGTTGGGGAGGAGTTAATATCCCATAAGTAATGGATGATCCGTGGACTGGATACACTACAAGAGAAATAAATTTATCAGGTAAGCATAAATTATGTTTTTCTCTCAATTACGGTATATGAATGAGAGAAATCTGGCTACTTGCCTTTTTAGTTAAAACGGATTAAAGATAGTTTAACATTATTTACAACAGCTCTTTTTGGTTCCGGTTTTCATATACATTATCTCCGTAATCCAACAAGGTTGACAACTCAGCAGAGCTAAGCTGAGGTGTAGAAGCTGTTTGAAGTGTGTTAAATCTTTATTTTGCAGTAAAAAATAAAGCAATTACGTTTTGTCAGTTCAAAAATAAAACAGTTACTTTTTTTTTTGCAGTTCATCAAAAATAAAGCAGTTACTGTTTAAAATTTAAAGAGACAGTAACGTTTTTTTCTGTATAAAATTTTAGTAAAATTTTTTTTTTTATTTTATTTCTGTTAAGAGGGATCAAGACTCTGTTATAGATTACAGATATCCTTTTTGTTTAAATGATTATATAGTCCACCAGTCCTTTTTCTGTTCCTCATGTGTTGAGAGAACACAAAATTTTAGCTTTTTGAGCCAATATTGTTTAGGAGTTTTTTGACAATGTTCAAAATATGCCGCAGTTTTTCTCCTCAGGTGTCCCAATTTTTTTATTAATAATACAGTGCCATGCTTTTCCTCCCAATTCCCTTGCTACAGGGAAAGCGCAAGAGGAAATGTAAAAAATCAGTGTGTATGGTTTCTGTCACGACTGTATCTATTCCGAACTTTCCTCTCATAAGTTTGAAGAAGAGGATATTTCGGTATCACCTGAGGGTAAGATCTCAGATTCAGACAGTGTAATTCCTTCCTCTGATGCTGAAGTTGTATCCTTCTCCTTCAGATTTAAGCTAGAGCACCTCCGTTTACTACTTAAGAGGTTTTAGCTACCCTGGACGACTCCGATACTACTGTCGTAGTCAATCCTAAACAAGTATTTTGACGTGCCCTCCATGGTGGAAGTATTTCCTGTACCAGATAGGGCTACAGAGATTATTGCTAAGGAATGGGAAGAGACTTTTTTTCTCCATCCCTATATTTAAAGATTTCCTATAGCAGACTCTATCAAGGAGTCTTGGCAGACGGTACCCAAGGTGGAAGGGGCAATTTCCACGCTAGCCAAGAAAGCTACTATTCCCATAGAGGATAGTTGTTCCTTTAAGGATCCTATGGATTTACAATGGCTTCCTGCGATTTGTATTGCTACTGTCACTAGTGCGACAGCATACTGGTTTGATGCGTTGTCTGATTCTATTCGGACAGACACTCCCCTCGAAGAAATCCAGGATAGGATAAAGACCCTTAAGTTGGCCATCTCCTTTCTTACAGATGCTTCCCTTCAGGTATATTAAGCTGGGAGCTAAGATTTCAGGCTTTGCCATATTGGCTCGCGGAGCTTTATGGTTAAAATCTTGGTCTGCGGATGTGTCATCTAAGTCTAAACTTTTGGTGATTCCTTACAAGGGAAGGACCTTGTTTGGGCCTGGTTTGACGGAGATAATTTCTGATATTACGGGATAAGAGAAATAATAAACAAAAAGGACGTCAGAGTAATTTTCGTTCCTTTCGGAATTTCAAGGGAAATCCTTCCACTCCCTCCTCCAAGCAGGAGCAGTCCAAGTCTTCCTGGAGACCCAATCAGTCTAGGAACTAGGGAAAGCAATCCAAGAAGCCGGCTGTTGGGCCAAAGACAGCATGAAGGGCCTGCCCCCGATCCGGGACCGGATCTTGTGGGGGCAGGTTTTCCTTCTTCACTCAGTCTTGGGTTCGAGATGTTCAAGATCCCTGGCGGTGGACATTGTGTCCCAGGGATACAAACTATAGTTCAAGACCTTTCCTCCCAGGGGCAGGTTTCTGCTTTCAAGATTATCTGTAGACCAGACAAAAAGAGAGGCGTTCTTACACTGTGTACGGGACCTCTCCGACCTGGGAGTGATAGTACCTGTTCCAATGCATAAACGAGGTCTGGGATTTTTTTCCAATCTGTTCGTGGTTCCCAAGAAGGAGGGAACCTTCAGACCAATTTTAGATCTCAAAAGTCTAAACAAGTTTCTCAGAGTGCCGTCCTTCAAGATGGAAACTATTTGTTCCATTCTTCCTTTAGTCCAAGAGGGTCAATTTATGACCACGGTGGATTTAAAGGACACATACCTGCATGTCCCCATCCACAAGGACCATCACAAGTTTCTAAGGTTTGCATTTCTAGACAAACACTTCCAGTTTGTGGCTCTTCCATTCGGTCTTGCCACAGCTCCCAGAATTTTCTCAAAGGTTCTAGGATCCCTGCTGGCGGTGCTCCGATTGTGGGGCATTGCAGTGGCACCTTATCTGTTCGACATTCTGGTTCAGGCGCCTTCCTTTCAACAAGCAAGATCACACACGGAAATGTTATCTTTCCTGCGTCTCAGATGGATTCCAACTACAAGGGTAATTTTCTTGGGAACCATAATAGACTCCTTATCAATGATAATTTTTCTGACAGAAGTCAGGAAATCAAAGATTTTCGATTCTTGCCTAGCACTTCAGTCCTCTCCTCGGCCATCAGTGGCTCAGTGCATGGAGGTAATTGGGCTGATGGTAGCGGCAATGGACATCATCCCATTTGCCAGTTTCCATCTCAGACTGCTGCAGTTAAGCATGCTCAGGCAGTGGAACTGAGATTATGCGATCTGTCTCCGCGATTACAGCTGGAGCAGGAGACAAGGGATCTCTACTTTGGTGGTTGTCTCAGGATCATCTCTCCCAGGGAACCTGCTTTTGCAGATCTTCCTGGGTGATTGTGACAACAGATGCCAGCCTTCTGGGATGGGGAGCAGTTTGGGCTCTCTAAAGGCTCAGGGAACATGGACTCGGTCGGAGTGAACATCTTTGAATGCAATCTTCAATGCTCTCTGGCCTGGCCTCAGTTTCAGCCCGGTTCATCAGGTTCCAGTGGATAATATAACCTCAGTGGCTTACATCACCCGTCAGGGAGGAACTCGAGTTCCTTGGCCATGACAGAGGTAGCCAAGATCATTCAGTGGGCGGAGACCCACAATTGCTGTCTGTTGGCGATCCACATTCCAGGAGTGGACATCTGGGAGGCGGACTTCCTAAACAGGCAGACCTTTCACCCGGGGAGTGGGAACTCCCCGGAAGTGTTTTCCAGCCTGATTCTCAAATGGGGTCAGTGGAATTGGATCTCATGGCTTCTTGGCAGAATGCCAAGCTTCCGTGGTACGGGTCGAGGTCAAGGAACCCTCAGGCTGTACTGATAGACGCTCTGACGGTATCTCCTTACTACCCCGTTTGCTCGCAGTCATTGCTGAATAGAGGGAGACGGTGATCCTCCTTACAGCGTGGCCTCGCAGGATTTGGTATGCAGACCTGGTGGACATGTCATCTCTTCACCTTGGAGACTTCCTTTGAGGAAGGACCTTCTCTTCAAGGACCCTTCTTTCATCCAAATCTAGTTTCTCTGAAGCTGACTGCTTCAAGATTGAACGCTTAATTTTATCCAAGCGTGGATTTTCGGAATCGGTCATTGAGACCATGATTCAGGCTCGTAAACCTGTGACTAGGAAGATTTACCATAAGATATGGCGTAAATATCTATACTGGTGTGAATCCAAGGGCTACGCTTTGAGTAGAGTTCGGATTCCTAGAATTCTGTCCTTTCTCCAAGAAGGTTTGGAGAAGGATTATGGCAAGTTCCCTAAAGGGTCAAATATCTGCCTTGTCTATTTTGTTACATAAACGTCTGGGGACTTCCCAGACGTACAATCGTTTTGTCAGGCCCTAGTCAGGATTAGGCCTTATCAAACCAGTTACTCCTCCTGGGAGTCTTAATTTAGTTCTTAAAGTTCTTCAAGGGGCTCCGTTTGAGCCAATGCATTCCTTAGATATTAAGTTGTTATCTTGGAAGTTTTGTTTCTTGTCGCTATTTCATCTGCTCGTAGAGTTTCGGAGCTCTCGGTATTACAGTATGAGTCTCCTTACCTTATTTTTTTAATCAGATAGGGTGGTTTTACGTACTAAATTAGGGTTTCTCCCTAAAGTAGTTTCAACCGGAACATTAATCAGGAGATTGTTGTTCCTTCCTTGTGTCCTAATCCTTCTTCTCAGGAGGAACGGCTTCTACACAATCTGGACGTGGTACGTGCACTAAAATTCTATTTACAGGCGACTAAGGATTTTCTTCAGTCTTCTGTTTAACGTAAGGACAGAAAGCTATGGCTACTTCTCTTTCTTTGTGGCTGAAGAGTATCATTTGCTTTGCCTATGAAACTGCTGGACAGCAGCCTCCCGAGGGAGTAACGGCTCTTTCTACGAGGGTTGTTTCCTCTTCCTGGGCATTCAAGATGAAGCCTTTATGGAACAGTTTTGCAAGGCTGCAACTTGGTCCTCTCTTCACTCTTTTTCAAACTTCTATAAATTTGACTTTTTAGCCTCGGCTAAGGTCGCTTTTGGGAGAAAGGTTCTTCAAGCAGTGGTGCCTTCCTTTTAGGTTTCCTGTCTTGTCCCTCCCTTATCATCTGTGTACTCTAGCTTGGGTATTGATTCCCAACAGTAATTAATGATGATCCGTGGACTTTGTGTCATTAGAAAGAAAACAAATTTATGCTTACCTGATAAATGTATTTCTTTCTTGCACGATAAGTCCTCGGCCCGCCCTATTATTTAGACAGGTTGTTAGTATTTTATAAACTTCAGACACCTCTGCACCTTGTTGCTTCCTTTCTCTCCTTTACTTCGGTCGAATGACTGGGGTGGGATAGAAGGGAGGTGATATTTAACAGCTTTGCTGTGGTGCTCTTTGCCACCTCCTGCTGGGCAGGAGTGATATTCCCAACAGTAATTAATGATGATCCGTGGACTCATCATGTCAAAGAAATACATTTATCAGGTAAGCATACATTTTGTTTTTTTTATGCAGATCTTCTGCAATTCAGTACAGATATAAAATAAATTAGTTTAATATATTTTTCCTCAATCAAGCAATCGTTAAAGACAACTTTTTTCATGTGTTTCTAACTCTTGAATGGCTGAATAGTTTTGGAAGTTTATCTCTGGCTGGACTTTATTAAGAAATCCATAAAAAAAACATTCAGCAGGTTTTAAATTGTTTAAAAATTACATGATTCCTGTTGTATCGTATGCAGATTTTTAGACCATGCTACAGCCAAATCTAATCAACAGTCTTTCTGAAATGTGGTGGGGTGAAAAAATCCATTTCACAGATTTGGAGAAATAACCAACTGTGCATGCACTGTAGCACAACTTGTGATTTACCAGCATCAAGTTTTTAAAGCAGAGCTACATTTGTCTTTTTTTGTTGTTGCTGTTTTTTTGTTTTGTTTTGGAGGTACTGCTCCCTCCAGCTATTTTGATTAAAAGAAATACTGCAGGCTGTGGGAGACTATTAGGGTTATGTATACAAACACCTGTATTTATTTTTATTAATAGAAGAAACACATATGTGTGTGTGTACATATGAATGATCTTTTAAAAGCTATATATATATATATATATATATATATATATGTATATATACATACATATTTGTAATCTTTAATCCATTATTTTTTATGAATGTTCTTTGTATTTTAGGCCGGAGAGACCAGATCCCTGTCCTCTTGTCTCCTCAAGATCCAATGTCTTTGCAGATGATGAGTTTGATGTTTTCAGCAGAGATAATGTGGACACTTCAAGAATCTGGAAAGGTAGAAAGTAAGTTCTTTACAGATGTTATTTTAGAATTTTTGTGTTTTATATTTGTAACCCTTTTTTTCATTCATTCATTATCCTATGCTGACGTCCCCAAGGTTTTCATGTGTTTATTACTCTGTAACTGTTACTTTGCCACATTTTCTAAAAGGTCAGCAAAGTCAAAAAGCTCCTAAACTGGCTCCTGCTCCATTCAAAATACACATGCCTCTTTCTGTATTTCTCTAATACATAAATATTTTCTAACGACTATACTTCAATAGGCTTATTATTTTCCTTTGCTCATATTTACTGATCTGTGGCAGAGATGTTGCATATGACTTGTACAAATGTTTGATATATTTACACATGGAAGCACATGCACTTCTACATACAAACAGTGTGACTTAAGAACCACAAATATTTAAAGACCTAGCAGAGTTTTTTTAAGCGCTTAGGGCAGAATAGGTTCATCAAGAATGCTAGTATGTCTCAGTGAATGTTATACTATTAAATGTAACCAAATACAAAAATAACCATTTTCATCCTTGAGGAAAGTGAAATTTAAAAAAAGTTTGTTTATATATACTGTATATATTGGTTATGTGCAAAACATGAATAAAAGTAAACTGAAGATTCCATTTTTTGAGAGTGATTGGAACATTTCTCAATTGAGTTACTAATTATATGATTCTGCAGAGAAATTGCAAGAATCAAAAGAAGTAGAAAGAAGAATTTACTTTGTCCATAATTAAAGTGATGGTCAAGTATGACTAACTACATCTTGCGATCCTAATGTAACTAGCAAAATAATGTGGACTTTCATTCATCATTTCGCCATATTCATTCTAGTTTGTGCGCTATCTTGTCCGCCATTGTTTTTTCTGCCGTCACGTGTTTTTATTATCCAATTACAGTACAGGCCACTCGGGGAATCAGCTCTAAGTAAAAACACCCTTATTCAATTCTGCGCATGCCCTAGGCTCCGTAAACCGCGGGTGAGACAGAGATTAGGATGCGATTACGGAGCTAGGGCATGCGCAGAATTGAATAAGGGTGTTTTTACTTAGAGCTGATTCCGCCGAGTGGCCTGTACTGTAATTGGATAATAAAAACACGTGACGGCAGAAAAAACAAAGGCGGACAATCGACGGGAGGAGGATGGATATTAGTTAAGGTAGGAAAATAATATAAGATAGCGCACAAACTAGAATGAATATGGCGAAATGATGAATGAAAGTCACATTATTTTGCTAGTTACATTAGGATCGCAAGATGTAGTTAGTCATACTTGACCATCACTTTAATGCTGATATGACTCAAAAAACCATGAGGGAAGTACCGCTGTGAGTTTAACTGTAAAATTTAGAAAATCAGTTACAAAGTGTTTTCTAACTTTTCACCTTTCATAATTATCAATGGGGAGGTATTGATTAATATCTAACTTTTGTTGATAGGTAACATCTATATAAAGGAAAATCTCTCCCATCATTTGTCCTGATCCAGACAAAAAGGACAAATCCATATTGTGTGTTTGTCTATAATATACAAATCATTGCTATATTGTGTGCAAAACAATGAATAGATTGCTAACATCCTACTGGGATACAACAAGAACATCCACTGCCAAGGCCCATATAAATCAAACCTAAGACGTAGTAGTAGAGCTTTTGATTAAAGCATTGGTAAAACACGAGTTAGGTGTTCTTTATTACATAGCTGACTAGCATTTGTGTGCCAAGTTAATGCACTTTCCTTTCCCTTCTTACTGTATTTAAGGAATATGCAATCTCTTGTGAAGCATATCAAGTAGATAGCATATGTAGGTACATTATATGCCTGTTAAACATGAGAAGCAGCAAGTAAAGAGCATTTGTAGAAATACATTTTGTATCTCTTGACTGCATTCTACACTGGATATTTTACCTCTAGCTTTAGCAAACGTTATAGGGAAACAATAGTCAGACTTCCAGTAACCTATAAAATAAGTTCCTACACCCCAAGGAGATGCACATACCTGTTAAAGGGACATGACACCTTTTTTCATTGATTCAAATAGAGCATACTATTTTAAACAACTCTCCAATTTACTTCTATTATCAAATTTGCTTTATTCTCTTGGTTGTCCTTGACTGAAGGAGTGGCAATACACTGGGAGCTAGCTAAACATATTGAGAGAGCCAATGATAAGAGACAAATGTGTGTATTGTAAGCGGGATACTTTGTGGCATTTGCGCTAGTAATGGTTTTTCATGCAGCCTATATTTCTTCAAGTGCCTCCTTATGTGGTGTGGCTGTTTCAAGATGCACAATGTTTCAGAGAGTCCCGTATTTCAACTAAAGTTATTTGTGGGTTTTTCTTTGCATCCCGAACAATTTTCCTGGCAGTTGTGGCTGACATTTTAGTTGGTCTACCTGACCATGGTTTGGTTTCAAAAGAACCCCTTATTTTCACTTCTTGATTAGAGTTTGTACACTGCGGATTGGCATTATCAATTCCTTGGATATCTTTTTAATCCTTTTCCCGTTTTATTCGGTTCAACTACCTTTTCCTGCGGATCTTTTGACAATTCTTTTGCTTTCCCCATGACTCAGAATCCAGAAACGTCAGTGCAGCACTGGATGACAGATGCAAGGGTCTGTCAGGAGTCCAGAAACTCATTGACCTTTTATACACACACACTAATTACAAGCAAACAGATCACAGGTGAGGATGGTTACCTTTAATAGCCATTCAACCCCTTGGTGTCAATTGTGTGCATTTTTTTCAGGCCAAAATCACCAGGGTATGTAAACTTTTGATCAGGGTCACTTGGGTATTTTCTGTTGTAATTATGATTTAAAAAGAGTAAACACAGTTGATTGATAATAAAATGGCTTCAGCCAAAACACTCACCATATAGAAACAATTTGGGTTTAGTGTCCCTTTAAGCGTAGGGCTTCTCCTTGTTCTCTGATTTATGGGTAGATATACACATTATTGCATACTACCCAGTGGAAAAGGGTGGCAACATTTAAAGAGGTAACATAATCTTGATATCTAGGCCATAAAGGGACATGAACCCAAATATATTCTCTCATGATTCAGATAGAGAATACAATTTTTAAACAACTTTCCAATTTACTTCTATTATTTCATTTGCTTTCCTTTTCTTGTTATCCCATTAATCACCAGCTGTTACTAATGATATAGGATATCTTAATATTCGTTTTCAACATGGATACCAAAAGAATAAAGTAATTTGAAAATAGAAAGTGAATTTAAAAGTGTCTTAAATGGTATGCTCTATTTGAAGCCTGCAAGTTTAATTTTGACTTTCGTATCCCTTCAATACATCACTATGGCCAGCATTTTAAAATAGCAAGTAGTTACATCCATACAATACCTACGGATAGCTCAGCATGCTAAGGCACTGTGGCTGAGCTCTGTAGCAACCCAAGGGTTGCTGGTTCGATCCCTGGCAAGGTCCACTCAGCCTTTCATCCTTCCGAGGTCGATAAAATAATCAGCACCTTGAGACCCTTACGGGTGATTAGCTGCACTTTACAAGTACCCAATACATACATACATACAGAACATATAATTAAATATTATTACATAGCTTACTATAAACATAGCTAGCTAACAGGGACCTTTTATATCCCTTCCTAAGGCAACTTATATAACAGAAGCTGAACAAACCATGTATTATTCAAACTTTGTTTCCTTCTCCAGAAAACAGGAGGACAGCAGCACAAGTCCTGGCAGATAAGAGTGTTATCACATCACAAAGAGGCGGTTACTCCCAATACAACATGGTCACAGAATTAATCCCAGTGGGAGCAGACTATGATGATGAGTATGATGACACCTATGATGGAAAACCAAGTAGGAGCCAATGATGCAGACTCAGATGATGAGCTGATCAGCCGCAGGTGGGAAAACAAAACCCAAGCTGTATAGAACCCTACACATGAGCCCTACATGTGAGAGTATACAAGCTGGGGTCTGATTGGTTGGAGTGGGGCATTGCTTGGTGCATAGTCTAATCATAGGAGAATAATTACTGATCACTTTAGTACTGTAACAGCTTGTTGCATGGGGTGCATGGTAAGTTTCTCTTAAAGTGATTGGTAAATCCAAGCAGATAACAAATAACAAAATAAATAATAGTTTCTGTCATCATTTACTAAAAAAAACACTGTTAATTTACCCTATCTGTGCGGCAAGTAAATTGCTACATCATCGCCTCTTTCCGCACATGGCACAGCGCTCTTCTCCAATGAGGTGATGTTTCCAGCTCTAACTGTGCTAGGATGTCAGTTGACAAGCATGGCTATTGGTTTAGCAGTGGAAACGTCACCTCATTGAAGAAGAGCACTGAGCCATAGGCAGCCAGAGGACGCACACATAGGGTGAGTTTAACAGCATTTTCTCTTGTAAGGTGTATCCAGTCCACGGATCATCCATTACTTGTGGGATATTCTCATTCCCAACAGGAAGTTGCAAGAGGACACCCACAGCAGAGCTGTTATATAGCTCCTCCCCTAACTGCCATATCCAGTCATTCTCTTGCAACTCTCAACACGCATGGAGGGTAGTAAGAGAGAGTGGTGAAATATCGTTAGTTTTTTTTCTTCAATCAAAAGTTTGTTATTTTTACAATGGTACCGGAGTTATACTATTTTATCCAAGGCAGTAAATAGAGGAAGAATCTGCCTGTGTTTTCTATGATCTTAGCAGGTTGTAACTAAGATCCATTGCTGTTCTCACATAGGTCTGAGGAGAGAGGTAACATCAGCGGGGAGAATGGCGTGCAGGTTACTCTGCTATGAGGTATGTGCAAGTTACAATTTTTTCTAGAGATGGAAAATGCTAGAAAAATGCTGCTGATACCGGATTAATGTAAGTTAAGCCTGAATACAGTGATTTAATAGCGACTGATATCATGCTACTCTCAGTGGTAATACTCTTATATAATTGCAATATAAAACGTTTGCTGGCATGTTTAAACATTTTTATATATGTTTATTGGGGCCTAGTTTTTTCCACATGGCTGGCTTAAATGTTGCCTAGAAACAGTTTCCTGAGGCTTTCCACTGTTGTAGTATGAGTGGGAGGGGCCTATTTTAGCGCTTTTTTGCGCAGTTAAAATTACAGACTTGAGACATCCAGCTTCCCTCAGAAGTCCCCTGAATGCTATAGGACATCTCTAAAGGGCTCAAAGGCTTGCCAAAGTCGTTTGTTGAGGAAGGTAGGGCCACAGCAGAGCTGTGGCAGTTTGTTGTGACTGTTTAAAAAACGTCTATCGTTTTTTTGATCTGTTTTTTGAACTAACGGGTTAATCATCCATTTGCAAGTGGGTGCAATGCTCTGTTAGCTTATTACATACACTGTAAATATTTCGTTTGGTTTACTGCCTTTTTTCACTTGTTTTTCAAATTTTGACAAATTTGTTTCTCTTAAAGGCACAGTACCGTTTTTTATATTTGCTTGTTAACTTGATTTAAAGTGTTTTCCAAGCTTGCTAGTCTCATTGCTAGTCTGTACAAACATGTCTGACATAGAGGAAACTCCTTGTTCATTATGTTTAAAAGCATGGTGGAACCCCCTCTTAGAATGTGTACCAAATGTACTGATTTCACTTTAAGCAATAAGATCATATTCTGTCTTTAAAAAATTTATCACCAGAGGAATCTGACGAGGGGGAAGTTATGCCGACTAACTCTCCCCACGTGTAAGATCCTTTGACTCCCGCTCAAGGGACTCACGCTCAAATGGCGCCAAGTACATCTAGGGCGCCCATAGCGTTTACTTTACAAGACATGGCGGCCGTCATGGATAATACACTGTCAGCGGTATTAGCCAGACTACCTGAATTTAAGGGGTAAGCGAGATAGCTCTGGGGTTAGACGAAATACAGAGCATACTGACGCTTTAAGAACCATGTCTGATACTGCCTCACAATATGCAGAAGCTGAGGAAGGAGAGCTTCAGTTTGGTGGGTGATGTTTCTGATTCAGGGAAGATGATGCAACCTGATGCTGATATTTCTACATTTAAATTTAAGCTTGAACACCTCCGCGTTTTGCTCAGGGAGGTTTTAGCTGCTCTGAATGACTGTGATACAATTGCAGTGCCAGAGAAATTGTGTAGACTGGATAAATATTATGCAGTGCTGGTGTGTACTGATGTTTTTCCAATACCTAAAAGGTTTACAGAAATTATTAATAAGGAATGGGATAGACCAGGTGTGCCGTTCTCTCCCCCTCCTATTTTTAGAAAAATGTTTCCAATAGACGCCACCACACAAGACTTATGGCAGACAGTCCCTAAGGTGGAGGGAGCAGTTTCTACTCTAGCAAAGCGTACTACTATCCCTGTCGAGGACAGTTGTGCTTTTTTAGATCCAATGGATAAAAAATTAGGTTACCTTAAGAAAATGTTTATTCAACAGGTTTTATCCTACAGCCCCTTGCATGCATTGCTCCTGTCACTGCTGCTGCGGCGTTCTGGTTTGAGTCTCTGGAAGAGGCTTTACAGGTAGCGACTCCATTGGATGACATACTTGGCAAGCTTAGAGCACTTAAGCTAGCCAATCTTTTGTTTCTGATGCCATTGTTCATTTGACTAAACTAACGGCTAAGAATTCTGGTTTTGCTATACAAGCGCGCAGGGCGCTATGGCTTAAATCATGGTCAGCTGACGTGACTTCAAAATCTAAGCTGCTTAACATTCCCTTCAAGGGGCAGACCCTATTCGGGCCTGGTTTGAAGGAGATTATTGCTGATATCACTGGAGGAAAAGGTCATGCCCTTCCTCAGGACAGGTCCAAATCAAGGGCCAAACAGGCTAATTTTCGTACCTTTTCGAAACTTCAAGGCAGGTGCGGCATCAACTTCCTCTAATGCAAAACAAGAGGGAACTTTTGCTCAGTCCAAGACGGTCTGGAGACCTAACCAGACCTGGAACAAAGGTAAGCAGGCCAAAAAGCCTGCTGCTGCCTCTAAGACAGCATGAAGGAACGGCCCCCTATCCGGTAACGGATCTAGTAGGGGGCAGACTTTCACTCTTCGCCCAGGTCGTGGGCAAGAGATGTCCAGGATCCCTGGGCGTTGGAAAATTATATCCCAGGGATTCTTCTGGACTTCAAAGCTTCCCCCAAAAGGGAGATTTCACCCTTTCACAATTATCTGCAAACCAGATATAGAGAGAGGCATTCTTACACTGTGTACGAGACCTCCTAGTAATGGGAGTGATCCATCCAGATCCAAAGGGAGGAACAGGGACAGGGATTTTTACTCAAATCTGTTTGTGGTTCCGAAAAAAGAGGGAACCTTCAGACCAATTTTGGATCTAAAGATCTTAAACAAATTCCTCAGAGTTCCATCATTCAAGATGGAAACTATTCGTACCATCCTACCTATGATCCAGGAGGATCAATATATGACTACAGTGGATTTAAAAGATGGCTTATCTTCACATTCCGATACACAAGATCATCATCGGTTTCTCAGGTTTGGCCTTTCTAGACAGGCATTACCAGTTTGTAGCTCTTCCCTTTGGGTTAGCTACAGCCCCAAGAATTTTTACGTAGTACTGGCATTTTCTGAGGTCGCATGGGTGGAAAGTGAACGAGGAAAAGAGTTCTCTATCCCCACTCACAAGGGTTTCCTTCCTAGGGACTCTGATAGATTCTGTAGAAATGAAAATTTACCTGACGGAGTCCAGGTTATCAAAGCTTCTAAATTCCTGCCGTGTTCTTCATTCCATTCCGCGCACCTTCGGTGGCTCAGTGCATGGAAGTAATCGGCTTAATGGTAGCGGCAATGGACATAGTGCCGTTTGCACGCCTACATCTCAGACCGCTGCAACTATGCATGCTCAATCAGTGGAACGGGGATTACACAGATTTGTCCCCTCTACTAAATCTCGATCAAGAGACCAGGGATTCTCTTCCTTGGTGGCAATCTCGGAGTCCATCTGTCCAAAGGTATGACCTTTCGCAGGCCAGATTGGACAATTGTAACAACAGATGCCAGCCTTATAGGTTGGGGTGCAGTCTGGAACTCCCTGAAGGCTCAGGGATCGTGGACTCAGGAGGAGACACTCCCTTCCAATAATATTCTGTAACTGAGAGTGATATTCAATGCTCTTCAGGCTTGGCCTCAGTTAGCAACTCTGAGGTACATCAGATTTCAGTCGGACAACATCACGACTGTGGCTTACATCAACCATCAAGGGGGAACAAGAAGTTCCCTAGCGATGTTAGAAGTCTCAAAGATAATTCGCTGGGCAGAGATTCACTCTGCCACCTATCAGCTATCCATATCCCAGGTGTAGAGAACTGGGAGGCGGATTTTCTAAGTCGTCAGACTTTTCTTCCGGGGGGGAGTGGAAACTCCATCCGGAGGTGTTTGCACAATTGATTCATCGTTGGGGCAAACCAGAACCTGGATCTCATGGCGTCACGCCATAGAACACCAAGCTTCCTTGTTACGGATCCATGTCCAGGGATCCCAAGGCGACGCTGATAGATGCTCTAGCAGCGCCCTGGTCTTTCATACCTGGCTTATGTGGTTTTCCACCGTTTCCCTCTGCTCCCTCGACTGATTGCCAAGATCAAGCAGGAGAGAACATCGGTGATTTTGATAGCGCCTGCGTGGTCACGCAGGACCTGGTATGCAGATCTGGTGGACATGTCTTCCTTTCCACCATGGACTCTTCCCTCTGAGACAGACCTTCTACTTCAGGGTCCCTTTCAACCATTCAAATCTAATTCTCTGAGTCTGACTGCCTGGAGATTGAACGCTTGATTCTATCAAAGCGTGGCTTCTCTGAGTTCAGTCATTGATACCTTAATAAAGGCACGAAAGCCTTGTCACCAGGAAAATTTACTATAAAATATGGCGTAAATATCATTTTTGGTGTGAATCCAAGGGTTACTCATAGAGTAAGTCAGGATTCCCAGGATATTATCCTTTCTCCAAGAAGGTTTGGAAAAAGGATTGTCAGCTAGTTCCTTAAAGGGACAGATTTCTGCTCTGTCTATTCTTTTGCACAAGCGTCTGGCCAGATGTTCCAGACGTTCAGGCATTTTGTCAGGCTTTAGTTAGAATCAAGCCTGTGTTTAAACCTGTTGCTCCGCCATGGAGCTTAAATTGGGTTCTTAAGGTTCTTCAAGGAGTTCCGTTTGAACCTCTCCATTGATATCAAAACTTTTATCTTGGAAAGTTCTTTTTTGGTAGCTATTTCCTCGGCTCGCAGAGTCTCCGAGTTATCTGCTTTACAATGTGATTCTCCTTATCTGATTTTCCATACGGATAAGGTAGTCCTGCGTACCAAACCTGGGGTTTTTACCTAAGGTGGTATCTAACAAGAATATCAATCAAGAGATTGTTGTTCCATCCTTGTGTCCTAATCCTTCTTCAAAGAAGGAACGTCTATTACACAATTTGGACGTGGTTCGTGCTTTAAAGGTTTTACTTACAAGCTACTAAAGATTTTCGGCAAACATCTGCTTTGTTTGTGGTCTACTCTGGACAGAGGAGAGGTCAAAAGGCTTCGGCAACCTGTCTTTCTTTTTGGCTAAGAAGCATAATCCGCTTAGCCTGTGAGACTGCTGGACAGCAGCCTCCTGAAAGGATTACAGCTCATTCTACTAGAGCTGTGGCTTCCACTTGGGCCTTTAAAATGAGGCTTCTGTTGAACAGATTTGCAAGGCGGCGACTTGGTCTTCGCTTCATACTTTTTCAAATTTTACAAATTTGACATTTTTGCTTCTTCGGAGGCTATTTCTCTTGTTAAGTGTATCCAGTCCACGGATCATCCATTACTTATGGAATATATTCCTCCTTCCCAACAGGAAGCTGCAAGAGTCCACCCACAGCAAAGCTGCTATATAGCTCCTCCCCTAACTGCCATATTCAGTCATTCTCTTGCAAGCCTCAACATAGATAGGAGGTCGTGAGAGTCTGTGGTGCTTCTACTTAGTTTATTCTTCAATCAAAAGTTTGTTATTTTTAAAATGGCACTGGAGTGTGCTGTTTATCTCAGGCAGTATTTGGAAGAAGAATCTGCCTGCGTTTTTCTATGATCTTAGCAGACGTAACTAAGATCCATTTGCTGTTCTCACACATTCTGAGGAGTGAGGTACTTCAGAGGGGGAATGGCGTGCAGGTTTTCCTGCAGATAAGGTATGTGCAGTAAAATATTTTTCTAGGAATGGAATTGACTAAGAAAATACTGCTGATACCGAAGTAATGTAAGTAAAGCCTTAAATGCAGCGATAGCGACTGGTATCAGGCTTATTAATAGAGATACATACTCTTATAAAAATATGTTTTTTAAACGTTTGCTGCATGTTTAATCGTTTTTTAACGTACATTGGTGATAACACTGTAATGTTGGTATAGCCTTAAATGCAGTATAAAAGCGACTGGTATCAGGCTTAATTAATAGAGATTACATACTCTTGTAAAAATGTGTTTTAAAACGTTTGCTGGCATGTTAATCGTTTTTTAACATATGTTTGGTGATAAAACTTTTGGGGCCTAAGTTTTTTCCACATGGCCTGGCTTAAATTTGCATAGAAACAGTTAACTGAAGCTTCCCACTGTTGGCTGTGGCAGTTTGTTGTGTCTGTTTTTTAAAACGTCTATGTCGTTTTTTTGATCTGTTTTTTGCATTAAGGGGTTAATCATCCATTTGCAAATGGGTGCAATGCTCTGTTACCTTATTACATGTACTGTAAAAATTTCGTTTGTTTTACTAGCCTTTTTTTTCACTGTTTTTCAAATTTTGACAAAATTTGTTTCTCTTAAAGGCACAGTAACGTTTTATATATTTGCTTGTTAACTTGATTTAAAGTGTTTTCCAAGCTTACTAGTCTCATTATTAGACTGTTCTAACAGGTCTAACATAGAGGAAGCTCTGTGTTCATTATGTTTTAAAGCCATGGTGGAACCCCATCTTAGAATGTGTACCAGATGTACTGATTTCATGTTAAACAATAAAGATCATTTTTTGTCTTTAAAAACATTATCACCAGAGGATTCTGTCGTGGGCGGTAGTTATGCCGACTAACTCTCCCCACGTGTCAGACCTTTTGACTTCCGCTTTAGGGACTCACGCTCAAATGGCGCCAAGTACATCAAGGGCACCCATAGCGTTTCTTTTACCAGGGGATTGCTGTCGAGGGGGAAAGTTATGCCGACTAACTCTCCCCACGTGTCAGACCCTTCGACTCCCGACTTCAGGGACTCACGCTCAAATGGCGCCAAGTAACATCAAGGGCGCCCATAGCGTTTATTTTACAAGACATGGCAAAGGTGAGGTGAATAATATTCTGGCAGCAGTATTAGTTCAGACTACCTGAAATTAAAGGAAAGCAGTTAGCTCTGGGGGTAGATGCAGAGCATACAGACGCTTTAAGATCCATGTATGATACTACCTCACAATATGCATAGTCTGTGGGTGATTTTTTTTGACTCAGGGAAGATGATTTTAACCTGATTCTGATATTCTACTTAAAAATTTTCTGCCCTTTTGAGAACCTCCACTTGTTGCCAGGGAGGCTTTGGCTGCTCTGAATGATGTGTACAATTGCAGGGCCAGAGAAATTGTGTAGACTGGATAAATAATATGCTAGTGCCGGTGATGTACTGATGTTTTTCCAATACCTAAAGAGGTTTACTAAAAATTTTTTAATAAGGAATGGGATAGACCAGGTGTGCCGTTCTCTTCCCCTCCTATTTTTTAGAAGAATGTTTTCTAATAGTTACCACCACACGGGACTTCTGGCAGACAGTTCCTAAGGTGGAGAGAAGAGTTTCTACTCTAGCTAAGCGTACCACTACCTCTGACGAGGACAGTTGCTTTTTAGATCCAATGGATAAAAAAATGTTTATTCAACAGGGTTTTATCCTGCAGCCCCTTGCATACATTTCATCCTGTCACTGCTGCTGCGGCGTTCTGGGTTGAGTCTCTTGATGAGGCTTTACAGTTAAGCGACTCCAATTGGATGAATATATTTGACAAAGCTTATGCTAGCCAATTCCTTTGTTTTCTGATGCCTTGTTCATTTGACTAGACTAACGGCTAAGAATTCTGTTTTTTACTATACTGGCGCGCAGAGCGCTATGGCTTATATCATGGTCAGCTGTCGTGACTTTAATAAATAAGCTACTTAACTTCCCTTCAAGGGGCAGACCCTATTCGGGCCTGGTTTGAAGGAGATTATTGCTTATATCACTGGAGGAAAAGGTCATGCCCTTCCTCAGGATAGGTCCAAATCAAGGGCCAAAAAAAAAAAAAAAAAAAAAAAAAAGGTCTAATTTTCGTGCCTTTTAAAAACTTCAGGGCAGGTGTGGCATCCTCTTCCTCTAAGGCAAAACAAGAGGGAATTTTTGCTCAGTCCAAGGCGGTCTGGAGACAATCGACCTGGAACAAAGATAAGCAGGCCAAGGAGCCCTGCTGCTGCCTCTAAGGCAGCATGAAGGAACGGACCCCTATCCGGTAACGGATCCTATAGGGGGCAGACTTTCATTCTTCGCCCAGGCGTGGGCAAGAGATGCCCAGGATCCCTAGGCATTGGAATTTATATCCCAGAGATATCTTCTGGATTTCAAAGATTCCCCCCCAAAAAAAGGGGAGATTTCGCCTTTCACAATTATCTGCAAACCAGATTAAAGAAGGAGGCATTCTTACATTGTGTACGAGATCCATCCAGTTCCAAGAGAGGAACAGGGACAGAGTTTTTACTCAAATCTGTTTGTGGTTCCCAAGGAGAGGGAACCTTCAGACCTCTTTTGGATCTAAAGATCTTAAACAAATTCCTCAGAATTCCGTCATTTAAGATGGAAACTATTCGTACCATCTTAACTATGATCCAGGAGAGTCAATAGAGGACTACAATGGATTTGAAGGATGCTTATCCTCACTAGTGATGCATAAAGATCACCATCGTTTTTCAGGTTTGCCTTTTCTAGACAGGCATTACCAGTTTGTAGCTCTTTCCTTTGGGATATCTACAGCCCCCAAGAATCTTTATGGAGGTTCTGGGGTCGCTTTGGCGGTCCTTAGACCGCGGGGCATAGAAGTGGCCCCTATTTTAGACGACATCCTGATACAG
Source organism: Bombina bombina (assembly GCF_027579735.1). Lineage (NCBI taxonomy): Eukaryota > Metazoa > Chordata > Amphibia > Anura > Bombinatoridae > Bombina > Bombina bombina. The sequence goes on along the minus strand of NC_069500.1, from coordinate 488,007,490 downwards.
GCGTCAAACATCCAAATGCCCAGTCTCATACGGACGTAAGTCTGGCATTTCTGAGATCACATGGGTGGAAAGTGAACAAGGAAAGAGTTCTCTAGCCCCAATCTCAAGGGTTTCCCTCCTAGGGACTCTGATAGATTCTGTAGAAATGAAATTTACCTGACGGAGTCCAGGTTGTCAAAGTTTCCTAAATTTCTGCCGTGTTTTTTTCATCCCATCCGCGCCCTTCGGTGGCTCAGTACATGAATGAAATCGGCTTAATGGTAGCGGCAAGGGACATAGTACCGTTTGCACGTCTACATTTCAGACCGCTGCAACTATGCATGCTCAGTCAGAGGAACGGGGATTACACAGATTTGTCCCCCTGTTAAACCTGGACCAAGAGACCAGAGATTCTCTTCTCTGGTGACTATGTCGGGTCCATCTGTCCAAGGGTATGACCTTCCGATGGGACAATTGTTACAATAGATGCCAGCCTTTTAGGTTGGGATGCAGTCTGGAACTCCCTGAAGGCTCAGGTATGTGGACTTAGGAGGAGACCCTCCTTCTAATAAATATTCTGGAACTGGGAGTGATATTCCATGCTCTTCAGACTTGGCCTCAGTTAGCAACTCTGAGGTACATCATACTCAGTCGGACAATATACACGACTGTGGCTTACATCAGCCATCAAGGGGGAACAGAAGTTCCCTAACGATGTTAGAAGTCTTACAATAATTCACTGGACAGAGACTCACTCTTGTCTATCAGCTATCCATATCCCAGGTGTTGAGAACTGGGAGGTGGATTTTCTAAGTCGTCAGACTTTTCTTCCGGGGGAGTGGGATTTCCTCCGAGGTCAAGACCAAGCAGGAGAGGGCTTTGGTGTTTTTGACAGCGCCTGCGTAGCCACGCAGGACCTGGTATGCAGATCTGGTGGACATGTCATCCTTTCCATCACGGTCTCTGCTTCTGAGACAGGTCCCTCTACCTCAGGGTCCTTTCAACCATCTAAATAGAATCAATCTGAGATGGACTGCCTGGAGACTGAACGCTTGATGTTATCAAAGCATGGCTTCTCCGAGTCAGTCATTGATACCTTAATACAGACATGAAAGCCTGTCTCTAGGAAAATTGAACATAGATATGGTGTAAATATCTGATTTTTATGAATCCAAGGGTTACTCATGGAGTAAAGTCTGGATTCCCAGGATATTATCTTTTCTCCAAGATGTTTTGAGAAAAGGGTTGTCAGCTAATTCCTTAAAAGGGGACAGATTTTTACTCTGTCTATTTTTTTGCACAAGCGTCTGGCAGGTATTCTAGACGTTCAGGCATTTGGTCAGGCTTTGGTTAGATCCAAGACTGTGTTTAAAACTGTTGCTCCGCCATGGAGCTTAAACCTGATTCTTAAGGTTCTTCAAGAAGTTCCGTTTGAACCTTTTTTGTTCCATAGATATCAATCTTTATCTTGGAAAGTTCCTTTTGGGTAGCTAATTCCTCGACTCGTAGAGTCTCCAAGTTATCTGTGTTACAATGTGATTCTCCTTATCTGGTCCTTCGTACGGATAAGGTAGTCCTGCGTACCAACCTGGGTTTTTTCCTAAGGTGGTATCTAACAAGTACATCACTCAAGAGATAGTTGTTCCATGCTTGTATCCTAATCCTTCCTCAAAGAAGGAACGTCTATTACACAATATTGGACGTGGTTTGTGCTTTAAAGTTTTACTTACAAGCTACTACAGTTTTCATCAAACGTTCACCTTGTTTGTTGTCTATTCTGGACAGAGGAGAGGTCAAAAGACTTCAGCAGCCTCTCTGTCTTTTTGGTTAAAAAGCATAATTCATTTAGCTTATGAGACTGCTGGACAGCAGCCTCCTGAAGGGATTACAGCTCATTCTACTAGAGCTGTGGTTTTCACTTGGGCCTTTTTTAAATGTGGCTTCTGTTGAACAGATTTACAAGACGGAGTCTTGGTCTGCGCTTCATACTTTTCAAATTTAACAAATTTGATACCTTGCTTCTTCGGAGGCTATTTTTGGGAGAAAGGGTTTTTTACAGGCAGTGGTAACTTCCGTTTAAGTACCTGCCTTGTCCCTCCCATCATCCGTGTACTTTAGCTTTGGTATTGGTATTCCATAAGTAATGGATGATCCGTGGACTGGATACACTTAACAAGAGAAAACATAATTTATGCTTACCTGATAAATTTATTTCTCTTGTAGTGTATCCAGTCCACGGCCCGCCCTGTCACTTTAAGGCAGGTAATTTTTTTCATTTGAACTACAGTCACCACTGCACCCTATGGTTTTTCCTTTCTCTGCATGTTTTCGGTCAAATGACTGAATATGGCAGTTAGGGGAGGAGCTATATAGCAGCTTTGCTGTGGGTGGACTCTTGCAGCTTCCTGTTGGGAAGGAGAATATATTCCATAAGTAATGGATGATCCGTGGACTGGATACACTACAAGAGAAATAAATTTATCAGGTAAGCATAAATTATGTTTTTTGGGAGAAAGGTTTTACAGGTAGTGGTACCTTCCGTTTAAGTACCTGCCTTGTCCCTCCCTTCATCCGTGTACTTTAGCTTTGGTATTGGTATCCCACAAGTAATGGATGATCCGTGGACTGGATACACCTTACAAGAGAAAACACAATTTATGCTTACCTGATAAATTTATTTCTCTTGTGGTGTTCCAGTCCACGGCCCGCCCTGTCATTTTAAGGCAGGTATTTTTTAATTTTAAACTACAGTCACCACTGCACCCTATGGTTTCTCCTTTCTCTGCGTGTTTTTCGGTCGAATGACTGGATATGGCAGTTAGGGGAGGAGCTATATAACAGCTCTGCTGTGGGTGTCCTCTTGCAACTTCCTGTTGGGAATGAGAATATCCCACAAGTAATTGATGATTCGTGGACTGGATACACCACAAGAGAAATAAATTTATCAGGTAAGCATAAATTGTGTTTTTTTAGTAAATGATGACAGAAACTAATGTTTATTTTGTTATTTGTTATACGCTTGGATTTACCATCACTTTAACACATTCTTTTCAGAAGTTAACATGTTGCAATTGTATAAAATTTGGCAGTGAACTAGGACAGGTGCAGCACATAAAAACAATGCAGGTGAGAGTGTGAGTTAATAGCTAAGAGTGCATGGGCAGAGCTAAATTATTTTTTTTTAGCTCAGTATTTTTGTAAACAAGATTCAGCACATCCAACTTCAGTTAAAAAAGGGATAAGAAAGTCCAAAATTAAACTTCCATGACTAAGAGCATATAATTATAAGATATTTTTAAATTTACTTCTGTTATCAAATTTACTTTGTGCTCTTAGTATACTTTGTTGAAAAGAATATGTACATATCTTACACTACTCAGAGTTAGCTGGGGATTGGTGGCTACACACATTTGTCTCGTCATTGACTCACTGGATGTGTTCAGCTAGCTTTCAGTAGTGTGTTGGTGCTCTGGAGTAAACTTTGTTTTTAAACCCTTAGCAGGAGCTAAACACAGTTATATGCAAGCAATAGTGCAATAACAAAATCCTTTATATTATAAGAGCATTTTCTTTTTTTCACCTTTATATCCCTTTAATGAGTGCAGGCTAGGGTCAGGATTTTTTAATGTCATGTTTGAGAGAATACAGCACCAGGGTAAGAACTGCAGAATAATTGACGAGTTAGATCAGTCTGACAGCACTCAAAATTGATAGTTTAATACACAGATAACGGGTGGGATAAAGGAACATTATAGTTGATAAAGTACATGCACTAATTCATTAAAGCATGTAATTTTCAGACTAGCTAGCCTGTACCTCTGTTTGCTTAACCTCGACAAAGGGGATAAAACACAAAGTACTGCTTGGGACCCGCAGAACACTGTTAGTCCAGAGGGGGAACTGCAGCTGACCCAATTAGCAGCGCTAGTTGCACAACCCTGCTGAAATACTGCATTGAATGATAGTTTACCGGTATATAAAACCTGTGTCATCTTTTCCAGACCCTTCACTATACCTCAGGTGCTGAGGTCTCGGGAGCGTGAAGAGGAGGAAATAGAGGAAGACGAGGAAGAAGAAGAAGAAGCTGTCAAGGTACACATTGGGCAAAGTCGCTGTTTGTGTACAGGCTGTTTCAATGGTAGCTGGTACCTAAATAGCGCTTGGTTTTATTTTCAAATAAACCTGAACTGAAACTTGAACCTGGAAGTCTGTAAACATTCTGCCAGAGTAAATTCATCATACTAAGATAAACTTAGTTGAAAGCTACAACTGAAAGTAAGTTTACACACAAACTAAATCATTGTTATGCAGGTAATATTAACCAAATCATTTAAACTATAATTTTTAATAGGTTATTATCGATTTAAAATAATAAAATACAATCCTTTCCCATATGCAATAACATTCAAAGACAGGTTAAAAACACATTGACATAGCCTGTAAAATTAAAGTAGTAATAGCTTCTCTGTTCAATATTCATATATCTAAATGTTACAAGCATTAAATCATTGTGGATAAATTATCAAAGGTTCTTAACCTATATGTACTCCTATCTGGAGGTATCAAGCATAGAAATAACACTGATCTTAGACTAAGCTCCTTCAATCCGGGAGCTTAATTACATTTACCACTATTAAATATTGCAAAGAGAGCATAGCGAACAGGCTGGTTATGATTTATATTAATCAGGCTAAGCACAAGCAGGTTAAAAAAGGAGATCAGTACTTCCAGTGTGGTACCCGAGTAATTATCTCCCTTTTTTAACCTGCTTGAGCTTAGCCTGATTATTATAATCATAACCAGCCTGTTCGCTATGGTCTCTTTGCAATATTAAACAGTGGTAAATGTAAATGAGCTCCCGGATTGAAGGAGCTTAGTCTAAGATCAGGGTTGTTTCTTTGCTTGTGTATATATAGAACCTTGATAACAACCTTTGACAACATATCCACAATGATTTAATGCTCTTAACATATAGATATATGAATATTGAACAGAGAAGCTATGACTACTTTAATTTTACAGGCAATCTCAATGTGTTTTCTTTCCTAAGATATGGTGAGTCCACGGCTTGAGTAATTACTGTTGGGAATATCACTCCTGGCCAGCAGGAGGAGGCAAAGAGCACCACAGTTAAACTGCTAAGTATCACTACCTTACCCACAACCCCCAGTCATTCTCTTTGCCTTTGGTGCATGGAGGAGGTAAAGTTTAGGTGTCTGAAGAAAAATTTTGATTTAATCTACAAGCAAGTTTTGGGGTATAGCCGTATTCCACGTCATTCCTTGCAGTCGAGTAGTGGTGGCTTTAAAGCAGTTAGGAACTTGTAAAGAGGTACTTACTGCGTTTTCCTAACAAACGCTGCCCTAGTTTAGAAAGGAAGAGTTGGCTACTCTGTTCTTTCTTTTAAAAAGGTCTCTGTGAAGAACTGTGTCTTCTCATACCTTGTAACTGTCTACATGCCGAACAGCGGAGCAGGTAAGTGCTTTTTTCTTCCAGTTGGGGAGACCATGCACTTAACAAATTAAGACACTGCTTTTTTATTTGGACATAGATAATCCTGTTGTATGGGTTACACTGGGGCACGAAGCAGACACTGTAGCATGTGTGAGACTAACATTTAAACTCTTTTAAAAAGAAAGGGTAAAATGTTTTATTAGGCTTTATTTTCTGACACGTATTTACTTGATAAAGCAATTTAAGTTTAAACTGAAAAAGTAAGGCTGAATTTTCTATTTCAGCAGTTTATTAATTTCCATATTGCTTTAAAATAAAATGATTCAACATTTTAAACTGTCAGGTTTGAAAAAAAGGTTATTTCTGGTACTCAGTGTACCAAGAAGCTATTTTTAGTGCCTCTCTGTGTCGCAGCAGTAATTTGACCTCAGCAGTTGCGGTCATATGACCTTTTTCTGAGGAAAAAGTAGTTTTTTCTCCATTTCTGGTAGTGGTAAGGCACCTCAGTAATTGAGGTGTGGGGTTGCCTGAGGTGTATTTTAGAAATTTGATGTTTATTAAATGTTTTTTCTTAACTTTTCTTACATAATTTTAGCTGGGGATCAATCCTAATATGGGATAAAATTTAAAGTGTATTTCTTTCATGTAATTAGCAAGAGTCCATGAGCTAGTGACGTATGGGATATACATTCCTACCAGGAGGGGCAAAGTTTCCCAAACCTTAAAATGCCTATAAATACACCCCTCACCACACCCACAATTCAGTTTTACAAACTTTGCCTCCGATGGAGGTGGTGAAGTAAGTTTGTGCTAGATTCTACGTTGATATGCGCTCTGCAGCAAGTTGGAGCCCGGTTTTCCTCTCAGCGTGCAGTGAATGTCAGAGGGATGTGAGGAGAGTATTGCCTATTTGAATGCAGTGATCTCCTTCTACGGGGTCTATTTCATAGGTTCTCTGTTATCGGTCGTAGAGATTCATCTCTTACCTCCCTTTCAGATCGACGATATACTCTTATATATACCATTACTTCTGCTGATTCTCGTTTCAGTACTGGTTTGGCTTTCTACAAACATGTAGATGAGTGTCCTGGGGTAAGTAAATCTTATTTTCTGTGACACTCTAAGCTATGGTTGGGCACTTTGTTTATAAAGTTCTAAATATATGTATTCAAACATTTATTTGCCTTGACTCAGAATGTTCAACATTCCTTATTTTTCAGACAGTCAGTTTCATATTTGGGATAAATGCATTTGTTTCAATCATTTTTTCTTACCTTAAAAAATTTGACTTTTTCCCTGTGGGCTGTTAGGCTCGCGGGGGCAGAAAATGCTTCATTTTATTGCGTCATTCTTGGCGCGGACTTTTTTGGCGCAAATTTTTTTTTCTGTTTCCGGCGTCATACGTGTTGCCGGAAGTTGCGTCATTTTTTGACGTTTTTTTGCGTCAAAAATGTTGGCGTTCCGGATGTGGCGTCATTTTTGGCGCCAAAAGCATTTAGGCGCCAAATAATGTGGGCGTCTTTTTTGGCGCTAAAAAATATGGGCGTCATTTTTGTCTCCACATTATTTAAGTCTCATTATTTATTGCTTCTGGTTGCTAGAAGCTTGTTCTCTGGCATTTTTTTCCCATTCCTGAAACTGTCATTTAAGGAATTTGATCAATTTTGCTTTATATGTTGTTTTTTTCTTTTACATATTGCAAGATGTTCCACGTTGCAACTGAGTCAGAAGATACTTCAGGAAAATCACTGCCCAGTGCTGGAGCTACCAAGCTAAGTGTATCTGCTATAAACTTTTGGTATCTGTTTCTCCAGCTGTTGTTTGTATTGCATGTCATGTCAAACTTATTAATGCAGATAAAATTTCCTTTAGTACTGTTACATTACCTGTTGCTGTTCCGTCAACATCTAATTTTCAGAGTGTTCCTGATAACATAAGAGATTTTATTTTTTAAATCCATTAAGAAGGCTATGTCTGTTATTTCTCCTTCTAGTATACATAAAAGTCTTTTAAAACTTCTCTTTTTTCAGATGAATTTTTAAATGAACATCATCATTCTGATACTGATAATGGTTCTTCTGGTTCAGAGGTTTCTGTCTCAGAGGTTGATGCTGATAAATCTTTGTATTTGTTCAAGATGGAATTTATTCGTTCTTTACTTAAAGAAGTATTATTTGCATTAGAAATAGAGGATTCTGGTCCTCTTGATACTAAATGTAAACGTTTAAATAAGGTTTTTAAATCTCCTGTAGTTATTCCAGAAGTGTTTTATCTCCCTGATGCTATTTCTGAAGTAATTTCCAGGGAATGGAATAATTTGGGTAATTTATTTACTCCTTCTAGACGTTTAAGCAATTATATCCTGTGCCATCTGACAGATTAGAGTTTTTTGGGACAAAAATCCCTAAGGTTATGGGGCTGTCTCTACTCCTGCTAATGTACTACTATTCATACGGCAGATAGTACTTCATTTAAGGATCCTTTAGATAGGAAAATTGAATCCTTTCTAAGAAAAGCTTACTTATGTTCAGGTAATCTTCTTAGACCTGCTATATTTTTAGCGGATGTTGCTGCAGCTTCAACTTTTTGGTTAGAAGCTTTAGCGCAACAAGTAACAGATCATAATTTTATAGCATTATTATTATTCTATAACATGCTAATAATTTTATTGGTGATACCATCTTTTGATATCATTAGAGTTGATGTCAGGTATATGTCTCTAGCTATTTTAGCTAGAAAAGCTTTATGGATTAAACTTGGAATGCTGATATGTCTTCTAAGTCAACTTTGCTTTCCCTTTCTTTCCAGGGTAAATAATCATTTTCGTTCCTTTCCTCACAACAAGGAACAAAAGCCTGATCCTTCATCCTCAGGAGCGTTATCAGTTTGGAAACTATTTCCAGTTTGGAATATATCCAAGCCTTATAGAAACCTATAGCCAGCTCCTAAGTACCTATGAAGGTGCGGCCCTTATTCCAGCTCAGCTAGTATGGGGCAGATTACGTTTTCTTCAAAGAAATTTGGATCAATTCCGTTCTCAATCTCTGGTTTCAGAACATTGTTTCAGAAAGGTACAGAATTGGCTTCAAGTTAAGGCCTCCTGCTAAGATTTTTTTCTTTCCCGTGTCCCAGTTAACACAGCAAAGGCTCAGCATTTCTGAAATGTGTTTCAGATCTAGAGTTGGCTGGAGTATTTATGCCAGTTCTAGTTCTGGAACAGGGGCTGGGGTTTTATTTTATCTCTTCATTGTACCAAAGAAGGTCAATTCCTTCAGACCAGTTCCGGATCTATCATTATTGAATCGTTATGTTAGGATACCAACATTCAAGATGGTTACTGTAGGACTATCCTGCCTTTTGTTTAGCAAGGGCATTATATGTCTACAATAGATTTACAGGATGTGTATCTGCATATTCCGATTCATCCAGATCACTTTTAGTGTCTGAGATTCTCTTTTTAGACAAGCATTACCGGTTTTGTGGCTCTACCGTTTGGCCTAGCCTCAGTTCCAAGAATTTTTTTCAAAGGTTCTCGGTGCCCTTCTTTCTGTAATCAGAGAACAGGGTTTTGGTATTTCCTTATTTGGACGATATCTTGGTACTTGCTCAGTCTTCTCATTTTCGAAGAATCTCATACGAATCGACTTGTGTTGTTTCTTCAAGTTCATGGTTGGAGGATCAATTTACCAATCAGTTCATTGATTCCTCAGACAAGGGTAACCTTTTTAGGTTTCTAGATAGATTCAGTGTCTATGACTCTGTCCTTGTCAGACAAGAGAAGTTTAACATTGATATCAGCTTGTCAAAACCTTCAGTCACAATCATTCCCTTTGGTAGCCTTATGCATGGAAATGTTGGGTCTTAGGACTGCCGCATCAGATGCGATCTCCTTTGCTCGTTTTCACATGCGACCTCTTCAGCTCTGTATGCTGAACCAATGGTACAGGGATTACTCAAGATATCTCAATTAATATCTTTAAACCGATTTTACGACACTCTCTGACATGGTGGACAGATCACCATCGTTTAGTTCAGGGGGCTTCTTTGTTCTTCCGACCTGGACTATAATCTCAACAGATGCAAGTCTTACAGGTTGGGGAGCTGTGTGGGGGTATCTGACAGCACAAGGGGTTTGGGAATCTCAGGAGGTGAGATTTCCGATCAATATTTTGGAACTCCGTGCAATTTTCAGAGCTCTTCAGTCTTGGCCTCTTCTGAAGAGAGAGTTGTTCATTTGTTTTCAGATAGACAATGTCACAAATGTGGCATACATCAATCATCAAGGAGGGACTCACAGTCCTCTGGCTATGAAAGAAGTATCTCGAATTTTGGTTTGGGCGGAATCCAGCTCCTGTCTAATCTCTGCGGTTCATATCCCAGGTATGGACAATTGGAAAGCGGATTATCTCAGTCGCCAAACATTGCATCCGGGCGAATGGTCTCTTCACCCAGAGGTATTTCTTCAGATTGTTCAAATGTGGGAACTTCCAGAAATAGATCTGATGGCTTATCATCTAAACAAGAAACTTCCCAGGTATCTGTCCAGATCCCGGGATCCTCAGGCGGAGGCAGTGGATGCATTATCACTTCCTTGGAAGTATCATCCTGCCTATATCTTTCCGCCTCTAGTTCTTCTTCCAAGAGTAATCTCCAAGATTCTGAAGGAATGCTCGTTTGTTCTGCTGGTAGCTCCGGCATGGCCTCACAGGTTTTGGTATGCGGATCTTGTCCGGATGGCCTCTTGCCAACCGTGGACTCTTCCGTTAAGACCAGACCTTCTGTCTCAAGGTCCTTTTTTCCATCAGGATCTGAAATCCTTAAATTTAAAGGTATGGAGATTGAACGCTTGATTCTTGGTCAAAGAGGTTTCTCTGACTCTGTGATTAATACTATGTTACAGGCTCGTAAATCTGTATCCAGAGAGATATATTATAGAGTCTGGAAGACTTATATTTCTTGGTGTCTTTCTCATCATTTTTCTTGGCATTCTTTTAGAATACCGAGAATATTACAGTTTCTTCAGGATGGTTTAGATAAGGGTTTGTCCGCAAGTTCCTTGAAAGGACAAATCTCTGCTCTTTCTGTTCTTTTTCACAGAAAGATTGCTATTCTTCCTGATATTCATTGTTTTGTACAAGCTTTGGTTCGTATAAAGCCTGTCATTAAGTCACTTTCTCCTCCTTGGAGTTTGAATTTGGTTCTGGGGGCTCTTCAAGCTCCTCCATTTGAACCTATGCATTCATTGGACATTAAATTACTTTCTTGGAAAGTTTTGTTCCTTTTGGCCATCTCTTCTGCCAGAAGAGTTTCTGAATTATCTGCTCTTTCTTGTGAGTCTCCTTTTCTGATTTTTCATCAGGATAAGGCGGTGTTGCGAACTTCTTTTGAATTTTTACCTAAGTTGTGAATTCCAACAACATTAGTAGAAACATTGTGGTTCCTTCATTATGTCCTAATCCTAAGAATTCTAAGGAGAAATCGTTGCATTCTTTGGATGTTGTTAGAGCTTTGAAATATTATGTTGAAGCTACTAAGTCTTTCCGAAAGACTTCTAGTTTATTTGTTATCTTTTCCGGTTCTAGAAAGGCCAGAAAACGTCTGCCATTTCTTTGGCATCTTGGTTGAAATCTTTAATTCATCTTGCCTATGTTGAGTCGGGTAAAACTCTGCCTCAGAGGATTACAGCTCATTCTACTAGGTCAGTTTCTACTTCCTGGGCGTTTAGGAATGAAGCTTCGGTTGATCAGATTTGCAAAGCGGCAACTTGGTCCTCTTTGCATACTTTTACCAAATTCTACCATTTTGATGTATTTTCTTCTTCTGAAGCAGTTTTTGGTAGAAAAGTACTTCAGGCAGCGGTTTCAGTTTGAATCTTCTGCTTATGTTTTTCATTAAACTTTATTTTGGGTGTGGATTATTTTCAGCAGGAATTGGCTGTCTTTATTTTATCCCTCCCTCTCTAGTGACTCTTGTGTGGAAAGATCCACATCTTGGGTAGTCATTATCCCATACGTCACTAGCTCATGGACTCTTGCTAATTACATGAAAGAAAACATAATTTATGTAAGAACTTACCTGATAAATTAATTTCTTTCATATTAGCAAGAGTCCATGAGGCCCGCCCTTTTTTTGTGGTGGTTATGATTTTTTTGTATAAAGCACAATTATTCCAATTCCTTATTTTATATGCTTTCGCACTTTTTTCTTATCACCCCACTTCTTGGCTATTCGTTAAACTGAATTGTGGGTGTGGTGAGGGGTGTATTTATAGGCATTTTAAGGTTTGGGAAACTTTGCCCCTCCTGGTAGGAATGTATATCCCATACGTCACTAGCTCATGGACTCTTGCTAATATGAAAGAAATGAATTTATCAGGTAAGTTCTTACATAAATTATGTTTTTTTCCTTTATCTTATTTTATTTGAATATTAAAATCTTTTAAACTTATCTGTACAAGTTTATTTACTGTTTCACAACATGTCTGATATGGAGCAAGAGCCTGCTCTCATGAATTCATGTTTATTATGTTTAGATGCACAAATTGCAGCTCCTATGCAATTTTGTTCTTCATGTGTCAAGAAAACCTTGCAAAATAAAGGTAACATTTTTGAGCCTAATGTCTCTCAAGATGATGCTGTTAAAATAATACCTCAGCTTTCTCCTGCTTCATTCCAAGCCTCAATGGCTTCACATGCAGTGCCCTGTGGTTCCTCTAACTCCTAGTGGAGTTTATTTAAAAGCAGAAATTGCTGCCCAGATATCTTCAGCGGTATCTGTGGAAAATTTAGAAATTCAGTAAGTAAGGTGCTTGTCCTCAGTTCTGCTTCCCAAATTGCCCTTTCTGATAAGTCTGATAAGGAAGATACATCGGGATTTTCTGAGGGTGAAATCTCAGATTCGGACAGTATAATTCCTTCTTCTGAGTGAGGTGGTATCCTTCATATTTAAGCTTGAACACCTTTGTGTTTTGTTAAAGGAGGTTTTAGCTACTTTAGATGACTCGGATACCCCTGTCGTTGTCACTCCTAAGGAATCTAGTAAACTTAATAGTTTCTTTGATGAACCTTCCACTTTGGAGGTTTTTCCTGTGCCGGACCGTGCTAGGGAGATTATCTCACAGGAATGGGAGAAACCAGGGGTGTCTTTTTCCCCGTCTCCCATTTTTAAGAAAATGTTTCCTGTCGAGGACTCCATTAAAGACCCTTGGTATACTGTACCCAAAGTTGAAGGGACCATTTCCACTCTGGCTAAGAGAACTACTATTCCTATTGAGGATAGCTGCTCTTTTAAGGATCCGATGGACAAGAAGTTGGAGGCTTATTTGACAAAGATTTATGTTCATCAAGGTTATCAATGGCAACCTGCGGTGTGTATTGCCACCGTGACTAGTGCGGCATCTTATTGGTTCGACGCCTTGTCTCATTCTCTTCAAGTAGAGACTTCCTTGGATGAAATTCAGGATAGGATTAAAGCTCTTAGGTTGGCCAATTCCTTTTTTGCAGATGCCATTTTACAGGTTGTTCGACTAGGAGCTAAAACTTCTAGTTTCGCTGTCCTAGCCCACAGGGCGTTATGGTTGAAATCCTGGTCTGCACACGTCTCCGCTAAAGTCAAGCTTCTGGTGATTCCTTACAAGAGCAAAACCTTGTTTGGACCCAGTTTGGCAGCAATTGTCTCTGATATTCAGGGTGGAAAAGGGTATTTTCTACATCAAGATAAGAAGAATAGGCCTAAAGAATGTCAGAGTAATTTTCATTCCTTTCGTAACTTCCGAAGAAAGCCTTCCCCTTCTTCTTCCAAGCAGGAACAATCCGAGTCCAATCATCAGTCTTGGAACAAGGGGAAACAATTAAAGAAACCCGAAGCTGACTCCAAATCAGCATGAAGGGTTTGACCCGATCTGGGTTCGGATCAGGTGGGGGACAGACTTTCTCAGTTCTCTCAAACCTGGATACGAGATGTCCCAGATACCTAGACTGTGGACATAGTATCCCAGGGTTACAACTTGGAATTCAAGACTTTTCCTCTCAAAGGCAGATTCCTTCTCTCAAGATTATCTGCAGACCAGATAAAGAGAGAGGCGTTCTTGAAATGTATACAATATCTTTCCTCCCTGGGAGTGATAGTTCCAGTGCAGGAACAGGGTCTCGGGTTCTACTCCAACCCATTTGTGGTTCCCAAAAAGGGAACTTTCTGTCCCATTCTAGACTTGAAGTGTCTAAACAAGTTTCTCAAAGTTCCATCCTTCAAGATGGAGACTAGGCTCCATTCTTCCTTTAGTACAAGAGGGTCAGTTCATGACAACCATAGACCTAAAGGATGCGTATCTTCATGTTCCTATTCACAGGGACCATCACAGATTCTTGAGATTTGCCTTTCTGGACAAACATTTCCAGTTCATGGCCCTTTCACTTGGTCTAGCCACGGCTCCCAGAATTTTTTCAAAGGTTCTGGGGCTCTTTTGGCCGTGATCCGTTCTCGTGGAATTGCTGTGGTACCCTAGCTGGACGACATATATTGGTTCAGGCGCCATATTTTCAACAAGCAAAATCTCACACAGAGAGATATTTTTGTCTTTTCTTCATTCCCACGGATGGAATGTGAATCTGGAAAAAAAACTCCCTTTCCCCTGCTACAAGAGTAGTGCTCTTAGGGACCATAATAGATACTCTATTGATGAAGATTTTTTCTGACAGAGGGTCAGGAAAAACAAAATCGTTTTCCTCTTGCCTCTCTCTTCAGGCTACTGCTCATCCTTCAGTGGCTCAATGTATGGAGGTAATCTGTCTGATGGGGGCTTCCATGGACATCATTCCTTTTGCTCGATTCCATTTGAGAGCTCTCCAGTTGTGCATGCTCAGATAATGGAATGGCGACCATGTGGATCTATCTCAGAGAATAGAGTTAGATCAGTCGTCAAGGGATTCTCTCCCATGGTGGATTTTTCAGGAACATCTGTCTCAGGGCACATGCTTTCAGAGACCTTCCTGGGTGATCATGACCACGGACATCAGCCTGCTGGGCAGGGGAGCAGGAGCAGTCTGGAACTCGTAAAAAGCTTAGGGCCTTTGGACTCGGGAGGAGTCTGCTCTTCCCATCAACATCTTGGAGTTGAGGGCGATTTACAATACTCTTTTGGCTTGGTCTCAGTTGTCCTCAGCCCAGTTTATCAGGTTCCAGTCAGACAACATAACCACTGTGGCTTACATCAATCACCAGGGAGGAACTCGGAGTTCCTTAGCCATGAAGGAGGTTACTCGGATTCTTCAGTTGGCAGAGACCCACAATTGCTGTCTATCTGCCATCCACATTCCAGGAGTAGACAACTGGGAAGCGGATTTTCTGAGCAGACAGACTTTTCATCCCAGGGAGTGGGAACTTCATCCGGAGGTGTTTTCCAGCTTAGTCCTCAAATGGGGGGGGGGTGCCGGAGTTAGATCTGATGGCGTCCCATCAGAACGCCAAGCTTCCAAGGTACGGTTCAAGGTCAAGAGATCCGCAGGCCATTCTGATAGATGCTCTGGTGGTTCCTTGGGTTTTCAAGTTAGCATACCTGTTTCCTCAGTTTGCTTTCAT
Source organism: Bombina bombina (assembly GCF_027579735.1). Classification (NCBI taxonomy): domain Eukaryota; kingdom Metazoa; phylum Chordata; class Amphibia; order Anura; family Bombinatoridae; genus Bombina; species Bombina bombina. Next base: position 487,992,481 of record NC_069500.1, on the reverse strand, counting down.
TCCACGAGTCATTTCTTGTATCAAACAGGAGACAGCGTCGGTGATTCTAATAGCCCCTGCGTGTCCTTGCAGGATCTGGTTTGCAGACCTAGTGGAGATGTCATCTCTCCCACCTTGGAGACTACCTCTGAGGAAGGACCTCCTGATTCAGGGTCCCTTCCTTCATCCAAATCTTGTTTCTCTGAAGCTGACTGCTTGGAGATTGAACGCTTAATTCTGTCTAAGCGTGTCGTGTCGGTCATTGAGACCATGATTCAGGCTTGCAAATCTGTTACTGGAAATATTTTCCATAAGATATGGCGTAAATATCTCTATTGGTGTGAATCCAAGGGCTACTCTTGGAGTAAAATTAGAATTCCTAGCATTTTATCTTCAGGAAGGGATTGTCAGTCAGTACCCTTAAGGGTCAGATTTCTGCTTTATCAGTTTTACTACATAAATGTTTAGTGGATGTGCTAGATGTGCAATCTTTTAGTCAGGCCTTGGTCAAAATCAGGCCTGTCTGTAAGTCTGTTGCTCCTCCTTGGAGCCTTAACCTTGTTCTTAAAGTTTTTACAGCTGGCTCCGCTTGAGCTGTTGCATTCCATAGACATTAAGTTGTTATCTTGAAAGGTATTGTTTTTTGTTGCTATCTCTTCTGCTCGAAGATTCTTGGAACTCTCAGCTCTGGAGTGTGATTCCCCTTATCTTATTTTACATGTCGATACGGCGGTTCTTCGTCCTTAGTTATGTTTCCTTCCTAAGGTTGTTTCTAATAGAAATCTCAATCAGGAAATTATTGTTCCCTCTCTGTGTCCTAATCCTTCTTCTTCCAAAGAACGTTTGTCACACAATTTGGATGTTGTACGTGCTCTTAAATTCTACTTACAGGCGACTAAGGATTTTTGCCAGTCCTCTGCCCTCTTTGTCTTTCTCTGGGAAATGTAAAGGTCCGAAAGCTACTGCTACTACTCTTTCTTTTTGGTTACAAAGTATAATTCGTTTGGCTTATGAGACTGCTGGACAGCAGCCTCCTGAGAGAATTACGGCTCATTCCACAAGAGCTGTTTCCTCTTCTTGGGCTTTCAGAAATGAAGCTTCTGTGGAACAAATTTGCAAGGCTGCAACGTGGTCTTCTCTACATACTTTTTCCAAATTTTACAAATTTGATACTTTTGCCTCTGCTGAGGCTTCTTTTGGAAGAAAGGTTCTTCATGCGGTGGTGCCTTCTGTTTAGGACTGCCTGTCTTGTCCCTCCCTATTTATCCGAGTCTTCTAGCTTGGGTATTGGTTCCCAACAGTAATTACTCAAGCCGTGGGCTCGCCATATCTTAGGAAAGAAAAACAAAATTTATGCTTACCTGATAAATTGATTTATTTCCGGATATGGTGAATCCACGGCCCCACCCTTTATTTTAAGACATTCGGTCGAATGACTGTGGGTTGTGGGTAAGGGAGTGATACTTAGCAGTTTAACTGTGGTGCTCTTTACCTCCTCCTGCTGGCCAGGAGTGATATTTCCAACAGTAATTACTCAAGCCGTGGACTCACCATATCCGGAAATAAATAAATTTATCAGGTAAGCATAAATTTTGTTTTTTTTTAACTTGTCTTTGAATGTTAATGCTAATGTGAAAGGATTGCATTTCATTGTTTTAATCGATAATAACCTATTAAAAGTTATATTTTAGAGATCCATATGTGGCCTTGAACTTTGGACAGATCTCTCTGATCACATCAGTTGATGTTCTTTAAAGGGACATTAAACACTTTGAGATGGTAATATAAAATAATAAATCGTAGATATAAAAGAAAGTCTGCTATATAGTTTCATTATTTTTTTTTGTCCCCTTTCCCTGTAATTCCACTCTGAATCTGAGCATTTCAGTTCCTGTTAGAAATGGAAGTTCAGAACACTGTTATATTCCACACAGCCATTGGCTACACACTCAAGTGACCTATTTATAACTGTCCCTAATTGGCCACAGCAGAGAAGGTAACCTAAGTTACAACATGACAGCTCCCGTTGTTTTACAGACAGTAAAACTTTACTCTTATTTGGTTAATATTTTAACAGCTAATGAAACTTTAAAAAATACATCTACATGTTATTCTCAGACTAATCTTTTTCTTTAATGCATCATTCTATCTAGCATTTATCTTCTAGTGTTTAATGTCCCTTCAAATATATTAGAGGGCTCAAGCTATTATATTTTGCCCTTGTATGACATGTTCCTTTTGTGACATTAATAGAGATTGACATTTTTGTAATGTATCTTAAAAATGTTTAATAAAAAAGATTTCAATCTAAAAGTTATATTTTAAATGATTCTGTTTATATTACCTGCATAATAATTATTTAGTTTATGTGTAAACTTACTTTCAGTTGTATCTTTCAACTAAGTGTATCTTAGTATCTTCTTAAGTTTTAAAACACACCTCTGCTCCACCATAGTGAGCACAGGCTTATTACCATCTTTTGTTTTCCTTACCCCACTTTATAATTTAAATTCATCATACATCTTTGTGGACAAACAGGTGTATACTCAACTGAGGCAGTTCAGGTTTGGAGATAGATGTCATTGAATTGTCAACACTTTGTTTGTATATGGTAGTATTTGGGTAATTATTTAGAAGAACTAAATAGGTATTAGAGTATTCATACAATTTCCTAGATTTTTTTTTCTTTTGATAAAACAACCCCCCTTAAAGGGACATGAAACACTTTTTTTTTTCTTTCATGATTTAGTAAGAGCATGCAATTTTAAACAACTTTCAAATGTACTTATATTATCTCATTTGCATCATTCTTGTGATATCCTTTGTTGAAATGCATATATATAAATAGGCTCAGTAGCTCCTGATTGGTGGCTGCACATAGATGTCTCGTGTGATTTACTCACCCATGTGCATTGTTATTTCTTCAACAAAGGATATCTAAATAATTTAGCAAATTTGAAGGTTGTTAAAAATTGTATTCTCTATCTGAATCATGAAGGAAATTTTTGGGGTTTCATGTTCCTTTAATAATCATAGCCAATATTGTTTCTGCAGCCGGATCACTTTGTGCAGGACCCAGCTGTGCTGAGGGAGCGTGCTGAGGCAAGGAGAGCCAATTACTTTGCACGGAAAGGGTAAGCATCAGTATACCATCTGTGCACCATCACATCATGCCGGTTATTGTAGACACATGCAAATTGCACTTTATTATGTACATTGTTTAAAGGGACATAATACTCATACTGCATCAGTTTCAAGTGATTTAGCATATAACTGTAAAAAGCTGAGAGGAAAATATCACCTGAGCATCTCTATGTAAAAAAGGAAGATATTTTACCTCACAATTTCCTCAGCTCAGCAGAGTAAGTTCTGTGTAAAAAGTTATACTCAGCTGCTGCCCAGCTGCAGGTTAAAAAAAATAAAAAATGAAGAAATGAACAGCAGCCAATCAGCATCACCAGTGCTGAGGTCACAAACTCTTTTACTGTGATCTCATGAGATTTGACTTAACTCTCATGAGATTTCATTGTAAACTTCCTTACATTGAATAGGGAAATAACATGAGAGTGCACGAGGCTCATCCCTTCGGCTGTCCCGGGACAGACATACTGATATGCTGCTTAGAAGTCTCTTACAATGGGATGTGGCTACTGAGGAACTTTTGAGGTAAGATATCTTTCTTTTTTACATAGAGATGTTCAGGTGATATTTTCTAGTCCGCTTTTTACAGCTATGCTGCATCACTTTCAAGTGTTTAAACATTTGGGTATTATGGCCCTTTAAATGTCTAAATTGTTGATACACAGAATTTAATCCTTGAGCCTTTACGTATTTATATATTATTATGGTCAATGGAATAAAAAGAATTACTCTTTCAACATACATTACACAGAGCTATTTAATGAATGTACATTTTCTTCCTATAAGTTTCTAGATTTAATGTAATGAATATTTTTAGCAAATGTCCTATTAAAAACATATAAACCCAGGATGTTGAACCAGTGCCCAAGGTGGTACTCAAAATAAATTTGCTGGCATTCTAAATTTGTTTGGACTCACTGGCTGCAATTGTAGTGCTTACTAATTTATTTTACTAATCTATATTATATATAAGCAATGTTTACTATCTATAAGCAAGTTATAACATCCACTATATATTATGGATTTATAAGAGAAAATTATGTTAATGTCAGAAGTATGGTTATGTGAAGCTTTTTTTGTATGTATATATGTGTGTGTGTATATATATATATATATATACCTTTAAAACAGTGGTAACTCACATGAAATCACAGGGATACAATAGCGAGATACGTCGCCTGACGCGTTTCACGCCCAACGGCGCTTTCTCAAAGATTTTAAGGTATATCCAATAAATATTTCTACTTTTTAATAAGGCTTGGTGCATTAGTGTCTTGTGCTCTTGGATAAGGACTATAATCTTGGAAACGTATGCAAGGAGAAAGTTGTTCTTTGTCTTTTTATATATATATATATATATATATATATATATATATATAATATATATATATATATATATATATATATATATATATATATATATATATATATTAAAGATAAGAAAATTAGAGAGATGAGTTAATCCAGCACAACTAAATTGCGAACCAAATTCATTGATAAATAACCTCCTCTATAGATATACACAATCTATTTCACACGTATATAGACTACAACCTTAAATCATAGTAATCCTAAATAACCTAAGGGAAAAAGATATGACCTTCTATAAACCCCTAAATATACCGGTATATATACTGCTAACTCTGTTAGGGGTCTTAAACTATAATAGACTTCAATATTATAAATTAAAGTATAGAAACAAATGCAAAAAAGTCTTGCGGCAAGAATATATCATGATGTTAGCAAACATACAATGAAGCAGCTAGTCATAGCAAATGTGAATGATAATGACAACACGCAAAGCTTAGCAACATATGCATGCAGCTTCACATAGCAGAGATGAAATGCTTAAGCACATAGTCACTTTTAGCCAGCTTATTTTTGCAATGATGGCACACAGGTTATGCACAGGCTTATCGTAGCAATGATGAAATGCTTGTACACAAAGTTATTGAAGCGTTATAGCAGCGATTTTTCAAAGCGTAATATTGTAGGAAAAAATGGATATTAAGCACACAAACTTGTCGGCACTTTAAAGCAGCTTTGTGTAGCAGTAGTCGCTCGCAGACTTAAAAGCAATAGTATAGTCCCATAGACCCACAGTAAAGCAAGCACAGTTGGAATGAAGCAGGCATTCAACATGAGCGGACAATTTCAGCAAAGCGTCCTTAGTAAATTGACACCATAAAAGACCGGGTTTAAAGGCCAATAGCCCACAGCTCACCAGACCAGGCTTAACGCCACTCGCTCACCAGACCAGGCTAGTGTGTCCTCCGCGGTATTGAGCTGCCCCTCCGTCTTCATAACATAAAGCTGCTCCGTTATAGCATCCAGCTGTACATGTATAGCAGGCCACAGTCTTCCCAGGTTAACAATTAACGCCTCTACCTTCTCAGAGGCGTCGCCTTCACGCAACGCGCGTTTCACCCTTTAAGAATTTGAATCTGGCTTTTTCAAGCGTCATGTGTTTAGTTGCCTAGTGGCAACTTATATAGGTTGTTACTAATTGCAATGAGGTGAAAATATCTGCACAGGATTACTTATATATTAATTCAATAACAAACTATTTCTCACAAATTACTATTTGAAGTTATCTACAGTACTAACCTATATACATATATATTAAAACAGTCATTTAGAGAGTGGGAGTGAGAATCCGATATCATATTATAGTTTGAATCTATTATCCTACCATGTTTTCATCGTCATACAAATTTTGAAATCTACACATAACTAACTCACTATTATTATTTTTTTTATTTTATTTTTTTAAGTTTTTATTGAGGAAAAGAATAATTAAATGTGTACAAATCATACAGAAACAGCAATAACATACATTTGATGTACAAAAGCAGTGAGAGTCCTCATTTTTTCAGCCCCTAATTACGCTGTTGCAGGCCACTCTTGGGCCTTATCATCTGTCTTTACAATTGTCCAGGGGCTTAAATTAAGCATATAAAATCAAGGAAAAAAAAATAACAAAACAGTATGCATTAAAGAAAAAGTCAAAAGATTGTGTTATACAGCTGTATATAAGTTTTGATAGTCATGCATACTTAACCCAGAGCTGGTCTCAACCTTGTAACAGAACTCACACAGTGACAGATATTTGGCCTATACCATTTTATAAAGCAAACACATGAACAATCAGAGAGCTACAAATATTTCTCCCTTAACTACGATTCTGCTCTTTATAAGAAACATTGCGTGTTGTATCAGGGGCTTGGATCTAGGTGATGTTTCTCAAGAAGTAAAGCTATTCATAGTCTCTCTCAAAAAGCTCTGTGAATATATGGTTCTTTTTATGTCAGGCTTATGGTTTTATACTGAGAGCCCCAACGCCGCCCCGGCCGCGGGCCACGGAAGGGAGCCAGCCTCGTTATATTTTGTTTCAGTCCAGAGCCAATACATGTTATATTTATAATCCCTCTCTAATTGTAAGATTGAGTCTCCTTAAGGGCCCCCCCAAACCCCCACAGAGAGCTATCAGGGATATATGAAGGTATTATTAAGATCACAGAGCCTTTTAGAAGCCAAGAATAGTAATTCAGGGTCATAAAACATTTGATCCAAGATCTGAGACTTTTAGTGATATCGCAATGAGCCATTTAATATAATATTAAAAAAGGGGGGCTAACGTGCCAACTACCCTTTAACTAATACATGCATATCAGACTCTAATATAGGCATTTGAAGGGGACACACAAACATAGAAAACAAACTTGAACTTTACATATTTTATTCAACTTTGACCGTTACTTATCTGCACCAAGTAGTCCTTTGTGAGCAACCTAACCCCCTTCAAACTGATCTGCAGGAATGAGTCGACTTTAATGTCCGCCAAAATGACCACCGGTGGGTCACCAGCACACATTTTTATAGGGTCAGGTTGGCCCACATTCAAATGATCACTCAGAGACATTGTATGGCAAAAGTAACATGTGGTGCCAGGCAGTTTATTAGGTGCTTTGTCACAGAGTGTAAACTCCCGTGTGCCATCTGAAACAGTGGGTTGAAACAATTTACTTGGCTCTGCAGCTATAGTGCTTCCTTGCTGTCTGAGAGGGCCGGGACCCGACTCACCCCCGCAAACCCTCTGCATATCGGTGTCTAGATCCTGATAGTAGTGTAGGGTGGATTCCAATATGAATTGGCAAATGGTGTGTTCCCGCCTTGGAAGCATCAGTGTCGGGTGTCGATATTCATCTTTATCTCTTGTCTTCGGTCCAGATTCAGGTACCCTATGGTTATCTGTAGTGCGGCGTTGTTCAGGCACTGATGCATTCTTGTTAAGTCGCTGTGAAGAAAGTCCACACGCAGATATATTATTTGTATAAATTAGGCCAGATTCGCCATTTTGCCAGCCGTTCCAACCGTTGTTATTGTGGGTGGTTGGGCCAATGAGTCTTCAGGTTCAGACCCTTTGATCCGATTGATAAGGAGCTGTAATTCACGTTCTGAATGTGCTCTGTCAATTAAATCCTGCATCATAGCTTCTAGCTTGGCAAAGCGGGAGCCCGACAATTCCGAAAGAGCCTTGACCTCCATTATGATATTTTTTAGTGGCTGAGTTCACTCCAATACGAGTGTCTCGTATAGTAGTATACGTTCCCTCTGTGCAATAAATAGGGCTGTGTAGAGTCCAAAGTGATGTTTTAACGATAGCAGGTGGCCAGCTCTGGTAAGACACCCCGGAGATCCAGGGGGGGGGACGCTGCCTGCAAGTTTAGCCGCCGCTGCAGGCCTCTCTTGTCCAGTTTCAGCCCAAGGGTCATAAACACAGCAGGGTGTAGAAGATGAATTACTATTTCACAAAATTTGTAGATGTTTGCTGTATATTCTGACCTATAATCGGCGGATTATTGTCTCCTCTCCCAGAGCTTATGAAACATGCGACTACTCTCAGCCGCTGCTAGGACACGCCCCCCCTCACTATTATTTTTATATTACAATTGAATATCTTTTTGATTCTGGAGTATATGTAGAGGAAATTGAGTTTTTTTTTTTTTTTTTTAATTTAATATTCTTTTGTTGAGGTTTTGCAAGAAAACAAAAAGTAAAGTAACATATACAGTAGATGGTACATATTATAAATAACAACCGCCTGTCTCAAAGCACAACACAAAGAAATTTTTAAAAGAAAAATTTGACAGACATAAAAATTATCCCACCATTAACTGAAACCTCCATTATAGATATACAGTTTTTCTATACGTGACCAGTTATCCGGCCGCTCATGGACCCTTAGATATAGGCAAGATAACCGTTGAAATATGGTGGTCTTAGTGAAGACCCTACTAGGTCTTATGACACTTTCAAGGGAAATATTTAGCGGGTAAATAACGCTTGAAATGAAGTGGTCAAACATGGACCATAGGTGAACAACATCCAAAATATGACTGTATAGAATAACATTATATAATAAAAAAATGGGATGTGGGGGGGGGGGGAAGGTTATCAAATGGAATACAAAAGTTTACCCGATGTGGGAGTAACAATCTTAATAAAACTGAATGGAGATAGGCCTAAAGAACATGGGCTAGCTTAATTCAAACAAGTAATGCCAGATGTACTTGTATATATACGTATTAAACATAAGTGATTAGCATGAGGCAATAAGCATTACCTATAAAAATAACTTACTTTCAGCATATGTACATCTGCCAGAAGGAATACTATCTGCATGCACTTATAATAAAATGTTGTAGGTCTTAATCTGATAAAAGTACTAAGCTGGTTCCCATATCTCCCCACAAAATCCTATGTACCCTTTCCTCGCAGCGTGATCTCATCTACTACTATGTGACCCGTTATATCTTATTCTGCAAATATATCAGCTATATGTTAGAGAGGCGAGTAAATATGTGAGGTATAATAAGTAGTCCTGTATATCTATATCAACTACTTGTCGCTTCAGGTTTACAAAATGAGTGTTCATACTATAGAAGAGATGCTCTAAACCATTTGATAGCGAACATCGCCATTGCAGTACACACATGCATAGCTTAGAGAAGGAAAGAAAGCTTACCAATATGTACAGAGAAAAGGGCAGCTACAATATTTACAAATAAGCAAGTTCCAAATCACAAATTTATAGCGATGCATACAATGAACTGTCCCCCAGAACCTCTCTGTAAGTATACCTACTACTGAGTGAGAATTGCTCTTATACCGTCAGACTGGCATTCAGTTAGGACTAGCATCCATTACCGTTAACTACCACAGCTCCCCTCCCTGCCGGCAAATGAAAGGCGAGGCTCCATGTCTCTGTATATACCATACAAGAGTAAAGAAAACACAGTACCAATTGATGCAATTTTAGATATATCTCCCTCCGACTGTAGAATAAAATATATGTGCCCTCGCTGAATAGCAATTGTTGCCTCCCTTTTTATCTAAATAGAAAAACATAAATCATGTTCCGATTATGAGCAGAGTGTATACATAAACATAGGGGAGGAAGCGAGTGCAGCCTGAAAACTTAAAACACAATAGCTAATACCGTCATAGTAGTTCAACAAACGTCAAGGTAAGAGTACAAAAAGAATCCATGTAAATGACACAAAGAAAAAAGAAAACCTCTTCAAGTAGGACAAAAAGTCAGTTTTAAAGTTCCAATTTAGTGGAGCATCACAGTGTGCAGAGATACATGCATCATATATCTAACCTATTAGTGAAGCGGGAAGCAGATATCTCAACTGTTTGCAGCTTCTGGCCTCTCAAAAAACTCGTCAGGGGTAAGTCACACTCGGCACCAATTAAGGATGGGCTCGCAAGCCACATTTTCTGTAGACCATACAAATCATTAAAGAGAGACATCCAGAGTGTCCAGTCTCTATCGACCCATTCTCCATGTCTCTTGTAACAGTTGTGGATAGATCCCTGCACGCTCCCGTAGGGACCGGCCGCATCCCACCAGAGCACGTCCAGGCATGGGCAAGTAAGATGCAGCTGGACGCAGGGAGTCGGATTGTAAGGTAAAGATTTTTGTAGAAGCTTCCATCCGACAGTCGGAGTAGGGCTAATCTGTGCACGCCTATCTTCTCTGGAGTATGGCGATCTGTCAACGCTGGACAATGACGTTTCACTATCCACCAATTTAGCCGTGGCTCTGATCTCCAGCTCTCTGCTCGCCTCCGTCTCTTGTATTGGAGGGTGCAGTGCCATCGGCATCCCTATATTCAGCCCTGCAGATGTGGCGACATAAAATGTGGATAGAGTAGCGCTATCTTGTAAGCCCACGAGTACTCCTTGGGACCGTGAGACTCTGGAAAACTGTGTAGGTCCAGTAATACTATTTCTCTTGTAAGGTGTATCCAGTCCACGGATCATCCATTACTTGTGGGATATTCTCCTTCCCAACAGGAAGTTGCAAGAGGATCACCCACAGCAGAGCTGCTATATAGCTCCTCCCCTAAATGCCATATCCAGTCATTCTCTTGCAAGCTCTCAACATAGCTGGAGGTAGTAAGAGGAAAGTGGTGTAATATAGTTAGTTTTTTCTTCAATCAAAAGTTTATTGTTTTTAAATGGTACCGGAGTTGTACTATTTTATCTCAGGCAGCATTTAGAAGAAGAATCTGCCTGCGTTTTTCTATGATCTTAGCAGAAGTAACTAAGATCCACTGCTGTTCTCACATATGTCTGAAGAGTGAGGTAACTTCAGAGGGAGAATGGGGTGCAGGTTATCCTGCAATAAGGTATGTGCAGTTTACGTTTTTCTAGGGATGGAATTTGCTAGAAAAAAGCTGCTGATACCGGATTAATGTAAGTTAAGCCTAAAAACAGTGATTTAATAGCGACTAGTATCAGGCTTGCTATCAGAGGTATATACTCTGATTAATGTGCAATATAAAACGTTTGCTGGCATGTTTAATCGTTTTTATATATGCTTTGGTGATAAAACTTATTGGGGCCTAGTTTTTTCCACATGGCTGGCTTGATTTTTGCCTAGAAACGGTTTCCTGAGGCTTTCCACTGTTGTAATATGAGTGGGAGGGGCCTAGTTAAAATTACAGACAGAGACATTCAGCTTCCCTCAGCAGTCCCCTGCATGCTTTAGGACATCTCTGAAGGGCTCAAAAGGCTTCAAAAGTCATATATTGAGGAAGGTAAAGCCACAGTGAAGCTGTGGCAGTTGTGACTTTAAAAAAACAAAAAAAAAAACAACAAACGTTTTTTTCAATTTGTTAATCCGTTTTTTGTATTAAGGGGTTAATCATCCATTTGCAAGTGGGTGCAATGCTCTGCTAACTTGTTACATACACTGGCAAAATTTGTTTCCCTTAAAGGCACAGTAACGTTTTTTATATTGCTTGTTTAACTTGATGTAAAGTGTTTTCCAAGCTTGCTAGTCTCATTGCTAGTCTGTATAAACATGTCTGACATAGAGGAAACTCCTTGTTCATTATGTTTAAAAGCCATGGTGGAACCCCATATGAGAATATGTACTAAATGTATTGATTTCACTTTAAACAATAAAGATCAGCTTTTATCTTTAAAAAATTTATCACCAGAGGATTCTGGCGAGGGGGAAATTATGCCGACTAACTCTCCCCACGTGTCAGATCCTTTGACTCCCGCTCAAGAGACTCACGCTAAAATGGCGCCAAGTACATCAAAGACGCCCATAGCGATTACTTTGCAGGACATGGCGGCAATCATGAATAATACCCTGTCAGCGGTAGTAGCCAGACTGCCTGAATTCAGAGTAAAGCGCGATAGCTCTGGGGTTAGACGTAGTACAGAGCGCGCAGATGCCTTAAGGCCCATGTCTGATACTGCGTCACAATATGCAGAAGCTGAGGAAGGAGAGCTTCAGTCTGTGGGTGACATTTCTGATTCGGGGAAACCTTATTCAGATATTTCTACTTTTAAATTTAAGCTTGAGAACCTCCATGTATTGCTTGGGGAGGTGTTAGCTGCTCTGAATGACTGTGACACAATTGCAGTACCAGAGAAATTGTGTAGACTGGATAAATACTATGCAGTGCCGGTGTGTACTGATGTTTTTCCAATACCTAAAAGGTTTACAGAAATTATTAATAAGGAGTGGGATAGACCCGGTGTGCCGTTTTCCCCCCCTCCTATTTTTAGAAAAATGTTTCCAATAGACGCCACCACACGGGACTTATGGCAGACGGTCCCTAAGGTGGAGGGAGCAGTTTCTACTTTAGCAAAGCGTACCACTATCCCTGTCGAGGACAGTTGTGCTTTTTCAGATTCAATGGATAAAAAATTAGAAGGTTACCTTAAGAAAATGTTTATTCAACAAGGTTTTATCCTGCAGCCCCTTGCATGCATTGTGCCTGTCACTGCTGCTGCGGCGTTCTGGTTTGAGTCTCTGGAAGAGGCCTTTCAGACAGCTACTCCATTGACTGAAATACTTGAGAAGCTTAGAACACTTAAGCTAGCTAATTCTTTTGTTTCTGATGCCATTGTTCATTTGACTAAACTAACGGCTAAGAATTCTGGATTCGCCATCCAGGCGCATAGGGTGCTATGGCTTAAATCTTGGTCAGCTGACGTGACTTCAAAGTCTAAATTACTTTACATTCCCTTCAAGGGGCAGACCCTATTCGGGCCTGGTTTGAAGGAAATTATTGCTGACATTACTGGAGGTAAGGGTCATACCCTTCCTCAGGACAGGGCCAAATCAAAGGCCAAACAGTCTAATTTTCGTGCATTTCGAAACTTCAAGGCAGGTGCAGCATCAACTTCCTCTGCTACAAAACAAGAGGGAACTTTTGCTCAATCCAAGCCGGGCTGGAAACCTAACCAGTCCTGGAACAAAGGCAAGCAGGCCAGAAAGCCTGCTGCTGCCTCTAAGACAGCATGAAGGAACGGCCCCCTATCCGGTAACGGATCTAGTAGGGGGCAGACTTTCTCTCTTCGCCCAGGCATGGGCAAGAGATGTTCAGGATCCCTGGGCGTTGGAGATCATATCTCAGGGATATCTTCTGGACTTCAAAGCTTCCCCTCCTCAAGGGAGATTTCATCTTTCGAGATTATCTGTAAACCAGATAAAGAAAGAGGCATTCTTACGCTGTGTGCAAGACCTCCTAGTTATGGGAGTGATCTGTCCAGTTCCACTGACGGAACAGGGACAGGGTTTTTATTCAAACCTGTTTGTGGTTCCCAAAAAAGAGGGAACCTTCAGACCCATTTTGGATCTAAAGATCTTAAACAAATTCCTCAGAGTTCCATCGTTCAAAATGGAAACTATTCGGACCACCCTACCTATGATCCAGGAGGGTCAGTACATGACCACAGTGGATTTGAAGGATGCTTACCTTCACATACCGATTCACAAAGATCATCATCGGTTCCTAAGGTTTGCCTTTCTGGACAGGCATTACCAATTTGTGGCTCTTCCCTTCGGGTTAGCTACAGCTTCAAGAATCTTTACAAAGGTTCTGGGATCGCTTCTGGCGGTCCTAAGACCGCGAGGTATATCAGTCTTCCCTTATCTGGACGACATCCTGATACAGGCGTCAAGCTTTCAGATTGCCAAGTCACATACGGACATAGTTCTGGCATTTCTCAGGTCACATGGGTGGAAGGTGAACGAGGAAAAGAGTTCTCTATCCCCACTCACAAGAGTCTCCTTCCTAGGGACTCTGATAGATTCTGTAAAAATGAAGATTTACCTGACAGAATCCAGGTTATCAAAGCTTCTAAAATCTTGCCGTGTTCTTCATTCTATTCCGCGCCCTTCGGTGGCTCAGTGTATGGAAGTAATTGGCTTGATGGTAGCGGCGATGGACATAGTGCCATTTGCGCGCCTACATCTCAGACCGCTGCAACTATGCATGCTCAGTCAGTGGAACGGCGATTACACAGATTTGTCCCCTCTACTAAATCTGGATCAAGAGACCAGGGATTCTCTTCTCTGGTGGCTATCTCGGGTCCATCTGTCCAAAGGTATGACATTTCGCAGGCCAGATTGGACAATTGTAACAATAGATGCCAGCCTTCTAGGTTGGGGTGCAGTCTGGAATTCCTTGAAGGCTCAGGGATCGTGGACTCAGGAGGAGAAACTCCTCCCAATAAATATTCTGGAGTTAAGAGCAATATTCAATGCTCTTCTAGCTTGGCCTCAGTTAGCAATCCTGAGGTTCATCAGATTTCAGTCGGACAACATCACGACTGTGGCTTACAGCAACCATCAAGGGGGAACCAGGAGTTCCCTAGCGATGTTAGAAGTCTCCAAGATAATTCGCTGGGCAGAGACTTACTCTTGCCACCTATCAGCAATCCATATCCCAGGTGTAGAGAACTGGGAGGCGGATTTTCTAAGTCGTCAGACTTTTCATCTGGGGGAGTGGGAACTCCATCCGGAGGTGTTTGCTCAATTGGTTCTAGCAGCGCCTTGGTTCTTCAACCTGGCTTATGTGTTTCCACCGTTTCCTCTGCTCCCTCGACTGATTGCCAAAATCAAACAGGAGAGAGCATCTGTGATCTTGATAGCGCCTGCGTGGCCACGCAGGACCTGGTATGCAGACCTAGTGGACATGTCATCCTTTCCACCATGGACCCTGCCTCTGAGACAAGACCTTCTACTACAAGATCCTTTCAATCATCCGAATCTAATTTCTCTGAGACTGACTGCATGGAGATTGAACGCTTGATTTTATCAAAGCGTGGCTTCTCCGAGTCAGTCATTGATACCCTTATACAGGCATGAAGCCTGTCACTAGGAAAATCTACCATAAGATATGGCATAAATGCCTTTTTTGGTGTGAATCCAAGAATTACTCATGGAGTAAGGTTAGGATTCCTAGGATATTGTCCTTTCTCCAAGAGGGTTTGGAAAAAGGATTATCAGCTAGTTCTTTAAAGGGACAGATTTCTGCTCTGTCTATTCTTTTGCACAAGCGTCTGGCAGAAGTTCCAGACGTTCAAGCTTTTTGTCAGGCTTTGGTTAGAATTAAGCCTGTGTTTAAACCTGTTGCTCCCCCAGGGAGCTTAAACTTGGTTCTTAAAGTTCTTCAAGGGGTTCCGTTTGAACCCCTTCATTCCATTGATATCAAACTTTTATCTTGGAAAGTTCTGTTTTTGATGGCTATTTCCTCGTCTCGGAGAGTCTCTGAGTTATCTGCCTTACAATGTGATTCTCCTTATCTGATTTTCCATTCAGATAAAGTAGTTCTGCGTACAAACCTGGGTTTTTACCTAAGGTAGTTTCTAACAAGAATATCAATCAAGAGATTGTTGTTCCATCATTGTGTCCTAATCCTTCTTCAAAGAAGGAACGCCTTTTACATAATCTGGACGTGGTCCGTGCTTTAAAGTTTTACTTACAAGCTACTAAAGATTTTCGCCAAACATCTACACTGTTTGTTGTTTACTCTGGACAGAGGAGAGGTCAAAAAGCTTCGGCAACCTCTCTTTCTTTTTGGCTTCGGAGCGTAATATGCTTAGCCTATGAGACTGCTGGACAGCAGCCCCCTGAAAGGATTACAGCTCATTCTACTAGAGCTGTGGCTTCCACCTGGTCCTTTAAAAATGAGGCTTCTGTTGAACAGATTTGCAAGGCGGCGACTTGGTCTTCGCTTCATACCTTTTCAAAATTTTACAAATTTGATACTTTTGCTTCTTCGGAGGCTATTTTTGGTAGAAAGGTTCTACAGGCAGTGGTTCCTTCCATCTAAGCCTGCCTTGTCCCTCCCTTCATCCGTGTACTTTAGCTTTGGTATTGGTATCCCACAAGTAATGGATGATCCGTGGACTGGATACACTTAACAAGAGAAAACATAATTTATGCTTACCTGATAAATTTATTTCTCTTGTGGTGTATACAGTCCACTGCCTGCCCTGTCATTTTAAGGCAGGTCAAAATTTTAATTTAAACTACAGTCACCACTGCACCCTATGGTTTCTCCTTTCTCGGCTTGTTTCGGTCGAATGACTGGATATGGCATTTAGGGGAGGAGCTATATAGCAGCACTGCTGTGGGTGATCCTCTTGCAACTTCCTGTTGGGAAGGAGAATATCCCACAAGTAATGGATGATCCGTGGACTGGATACACCACAAGAGAAATAAATTTATCAGGTAAGCATAAATTATGTTTTTGGTCCTGCAGAGTTATACTAGCCTCCAGACCAGAGCTAATGTGAGGTAGAGTGGGATCCTCCGATGTACTGTTTGGTTTGGTTATGAAATCTTGCTCAGACACCTCCCTCTGCTTCTCTTGTAAAAGGAGTTTTTCTGTGCGCATCCAATGTTTTATATTGTCCCACCTGTCTTGTAACCGGATCACTGGCTGTTTCATAATCAACCTTAGGCTGGCAGTCAATTGTAGATTGAACTCCCACAGGGCCCCATAAATATCTGTAGAAACTATCTCCATGTCTGCCTCTGTAGCTTTAGTAGGCCTCATGGGCCTGCGTGTTTCCTAGTTGTAAATGTCGAGTATGTTGAACAGCTGAAATACAATTACAGCAAAGCGATTTACAAGAAATGTAAGAACAGTCCTGCTTGCTCAGGTTTAAGTTTGGGGCAAATTACATTAAGTATACTGCAATTTGCCATTATTTTATAGAAGCTTCTGCAGGAGCTCTCTTAAACACGTCTTCTCTGCTTGGCTGTTGGCTTCGCACCCCGGAAATTGAGTTTTTTATTTATTTGTTTTAACAAAATATAAATGGATACATTTTAGCCAAGAAAGGGGGCATAGTTAATTTCTTCATTAAGACCGTTAGGGGTCAAAGAATTCATATTGAATATCCATTTACATTCCGCCTTCAACAAGGCTTGATCAATGTCCCCACCTCTCTCCTTGAAGTCTATTAGTTCTAGACCTATCCATTTAAAATCAATATCCAGACTCCTATGGTATTCCTGAAAGTGTCGTGCAACTCCGCTGTTCTTAACATTTTCATTTAGGATATCCCTCCTATGTTCTTTTATCCTCTCATGTAGTTCCCTATAAGTTTTTTTCCTATATAGAATTTCGGACATGAACAGTTCACCATATACACCACTCCAATGCTCTTACAAGTGATGTGTCCCTTTATTTTGAAAGCTCTACCTTCTAAATTTACAATTTTATTGCTTTTTATCAAAAACTTGCAGATAATGCATTTTCTGCAAATAAAAGAACATGTTTAAACTTTTTTATATATACTTTGGTGATAAAACTTTATTGGGGCCTAGTTTTTTCCACATGGCTGGCTTAAATTTGCCTAGAAACAGTTTCCTGAGGCTTTCCACTGTGTTACTATGAGTGGGAGGGGCCTAATTTAGCGCTTTTTTGCGCAGTAACTTTTACAGACTGAGACATCCAGCTTCCTCCAGGAGTCCCCTGAATGCTATAGGACATCTCTAAAGGGCTCTTAGGCTTTCCAAAATCGTTTGTTGGGGAAGGTAGGCCCACAGCAAGGCTGTGGCAGTTTGGTGTGACTGTTAAAAAACGTCTATATTGTTTTTTTTATATGTTTTTTTGAACTAAGGGGTTAATCATCCATTTGCAAGTGGGTGCAATCCTCTGTTAGCTTATTATACACACTGTAAAAATTTTGTTACTGCCTTTTTTTCACTGTTTTTCAAATTCTGACAAAATTTGTTTCTCTTAAAGGCACAGTACCGTTTATTATATTTGCTTGTTAACTTGATTTAAAGTGTTTTCCAAGCTTGCTAGTCTCATGCTAGTCTGTACAAACATGTCTGACATAGAGGAAACTCCTTGTTCATTATGTTTAAAAGCCATGGTGGAACCCCCTCTTAGAATGTGTACCAAATGTACTGATTTCACTTTAAGCAATAAAGATCATATTCTGTCTTTAAAAAATTTATCACCAGAGGAATCTGACGAGGGGGAAGTTATGCCGACTAACTCTCCCCACGTGTCAGATCCTTTGACTCCCGCTCAAGGGACTCACGCTCAAATGGCGCCAAGTACATCTAGGGCGCCCATAGCGTTTACTTTATAAGACATGGCGGCAGTCATGGATAATACACTGTCAGCGGTATTAGCCAGACTACCTGAATTTAGAGGAAAGCGAGATAGCTCTGGAGTTAGACGAAATACAGAGCATACTGACTCTTTAAGAGCTATGTCTGATACTGCCTCACAATATGCAGAAGCTGAGGAAGGAGAGCTTCTTCTGTGGGTGATGTTTCTGACTCAGGGAAGATGATGCAACCTGATTCTGATATCTCTACATTTAAATTTAAGCTTGAACACCACTGCGTGTTACTCAGGGAGGTTTTAGCTGCTCTGAATGACTGTGATACAATTGCAGTGCCAGAGAAATTGTGTAGACTGGATAAATACTATGCAGTGCCGGTGTGTACTGATGTTTTTCCAATACCTAAAAGGTTTACAGAAATTATTACTAAGGAATGGGATAGACCAGGTGTGCCGTTCTCTCCCCCTCCTATTTTTAGAAAAATGTTTCCAATAGACGCCACCACACGGGACTTATGGCAGACAGTTCCTAAGGTGGAGGGAGCAGTTTCTGCTCTAGCAAATCGTACTACTATCCCTGTCGAGGACAGTTGTGCTTTCTTAGATCCAATGGATAAAAAGTTAGAGGGTTACCTTAAGAAAATGTTTATTCAACAAGGTTTTATCCTACCCCTTGCATGCATTGCTCCTGTCACTGCTGCTGCGGCGTTCTGGTTTGAGTCTCTGGAAGAGGCTTTACAGGTAGCGACTCCATTGGATGACATACTTGACAAGCTTAGAGCACTTAAGCTAGCCAATTCTTTTGTTTCTGATGCCATTGTTCATTTGACTAAACTAACGGCTAAGAATTCTGGTTTTGCTATCCAGGCGCGCAGAGCGCTATGGCTTAAATCATGGTCAGCTGACGTTACTTCAAAGTCTAAGCTGCTTAACATTCCCTTCAAGGGGCAGACCCTATTCGGGCCTGGTTTGAAGGAGATTATTGCTGATATCACTGGAGGAAAAGGTCATGCCCTTCCTCAGGATAGGTCCAAATCAAGGGCCAAACAGTCTAATTTTAGTGTCTTTCGAAACTTCAAGGCAAGTGCGGCATCAACTTCCTCTAATGCAAAACAAGAGGAAACTTTTGCTCAGTCCAAGACGGTCTGGAGACCTAACCAGACCTGGAACAAAGGTAAGCAGGCCAAAAAGCCTGCTGCTGCCTCTAAGACAGCATGAAGGAACGGCCCCCTATCCGGTAACGAATCTAGTAGGGGGCAGACTTTCGCTCTTCGCCCAGGTGTGGGCAAGAGATGTCCAGGATCCCTGGGCGTTGGAGATTATATCCCAGGGATATCTTCTGGACTTCAAGGCTTCCCCCCCAAAAGGGAGATTTCACCTTTCACAATTATCTGCAAACCAGATAAAGAGAGAGGCATTCTTACACTGTGTACAAGACCTCCTAGTTATGGGAGTGATCCATCCAGTTCCAAAGGAGGAACAGGGACAGGGATTTTACTCAAATCTGTTTGTGGTTCCCAAAAAAGAGGGAACCTTCAGACCAATTTTGGATCTAAAGATCTTAAACAATTTCCTCAGAGTTCCATCATTCAAGATGGAGACTATTCGTACCATCCTACCTATGATCCAGGAGGGTCAATACATGACTACAGTGGATTTAAAGGATGCTTATCTTCACATTCCGATACACAAAGATCATCATCGGTTTCTCAGGTTTGCTTTCCTAGACAGGCATTACCAGTTTGTAGCTCTTCCCTTTGGGCTAGCTACAGCCCCAAGAATTTTTACGAAGGTTCTGGGGTCGCTTCTGGCGGTCCTAAGGCCGCGGGGCATAGCAGTGGCCCCTTATTTAGACGATATCCTGATTCAGGCATCAAACTTCCAAATTGCCAAGTCTCATACGGACATAGTGTTGGCATTTCTGAGGTCGCATGGGTGGAAGGTGAACGAGGGAAAGAGTTCTCTATCCCCCCTCACAAGAGTTTCCTTCCTTAGGGACTCTGATAGATTCTGTAGAAATGAAAATTTACCTGACGGAGTCCAGGTTATCAAAACTTCTGAATTTCTGCCGTGTTCTTTATTCCATTCCTTGCCATTCAATGGCTCAGTGCATGGAAGTAATCGGCTTAATGGTAGCTGCAATGGACATAGTGCCGTTTGCACGCCTACATCTCAGACCGCTGCAACTCTGCATGCTCAGTCAGTGTAATGGGGATTACACAGATTTGTCCCCTCTACTAAATCTGGATCAAGAGACCAGGGATTCTCTTCTCTGGTGGCTATCTCGGATCCATCTGTCCAAAGGTATGACCTTCCGCAGGCCAGATTGGACAATTGTAACAACAGATGCCAGCCTTCTAGGTTGGGGTGCAGTCTGGAACTCCCTGAAGGCTCAGGGATCATGGACTCAGGAGGAGTCACTCCTTCCATTAAATATTCTGGAACTGAGAGCGATATTCAATGCTCTTCAGGCTTGGCCTCAGTTAGCAACTCTGAGGTTCATCAGATTTCAGTCGGACAACATCACGACTGTGGCTTACATCAACCATCAAGGGGGAACAAGGAGTTCTCTAGCGATGTTAGAAGTCTCAAAGATAATTTGCTGGGCAGAGATTCACTCTTGCCACCTATTAGCTATCCATATCCCGGGTGTAGAGAACTGGGAGGCGGATTTTCTAAGTCGTCAGACTTTTCATCCGGGGGAGTGGGTACTCCATCCGGAGGTGTTTGCACAATTGATTCATCGTTGGGGCAAACCAGAACTGGATCTCATAGCATCCCGACAGAACGCCAAGCTTCCTTGTTACGGATCCAGGTCCAAGGATCCCAAGGCGACGCTGATAGATGCTCTAGCAGCGCCCTGGTCTTTCAACCTGGCTTATGTGTTTCCACCGTTTCCTCTGCTCCCTCGTCTGATTGCCAAGATCAAGCAGGAGAGAGCATCGGTGATCTTGATAGCGCCTGCGTTGCCACGCAGGACCTGGTATACAGATCTAGTGGACATGTCATCCTTTCCACCTTGGACTCTGCCGTTAAGACAAGACCTTCTACTACAAGGTCCTTTCAATCATCCAAATCTAATTTCTCTGAGACTGACTGCCTGGAGATTGAACGCTTGATGTTATCAAAGCGTGGCTTCTCCGAGTCAGTCATTGATACCTTAATACAGGCACGAAAGCCTGTCACCAGGAAAATTTACCATAAGATATGGCGTAAATATCTTTATTGGTGTGAATCCAAGGGTTACTCATGGAGTAAGGTCAGGATTCCCAGGATATTATCCTTTCTCCAAGATGGTTTGGAAAAAGGATTGTCAGCTAGTTCCTTAAAGGGACAGATTTCTGCCCTGTCTATTCTTTTGCACAAGCGTCTGGCAGATATTCCAGACGTTCAGGCATTTTGTCAGGCTTTAGTTAGAATCAAGCCTGTGTTTAAACCTGTTGCTCCGCCATGGAGCTTAAATCTGGTTCTTAAGGTTCTTCAAGGAGTTCCGTTTGAACCTCTTCATTCCATAGATATCAAACTTTTATCTTGGAAAGTTTTGTTTTTGGTAGCTATTTCCTCGGCTCGTAGAGTCTCCGAGTTATCTGCTTTACAATGTGATTCTCCTTATCTGATCTTCCATGCGGATAAGGTAGTCCTGCGTACCAAACCTGGGTTTTTACCTAAGGTGGTATCTAATAAGAATATCAATCAAGAGATTGTTGTTCCATCTTTGTGTCCTAATCCTTCTTCAAAGAAGGAACGTCTATTACACAATCTGGACGTGGTTCGTGCTTTAAAGTTTTACTTACAAGCTACTAAAGATTTTCGTCAAACATCTGCTTTGTTTGTTGTCTACTCTGGACAGAGGAGAGGTCAAAAGGCTTCGGCAACCACTCTTTCTTTTTGGCTAAGAAGCATAATCCGCTTAGCCAATGAGACTGCTGGACAGCAGCCTCCAGAAAGGATTACAGCTCATTCTACTAGAGCTGTGGCTTCCACATGGGCCTTTAAAAATGAGGCTTCTGTTGAACAGATTTGCAAGGCGGCGACTTGGTCTTTGCTTCATACTTTTTCAAAATTCTACAAATTTGATACTTTTGCTTCTTCGGAGGCTATTTTTGGGAGAAAGGTTTTACAGGCAGTGGTTCCTTCCGTTTAAGTACCTGCCTTGTCCCTCCCTTCATCCGTGTACTTTAGCTTTGGTATTGGTATCCCACAAGTAATGGATGATCCGTGGACTGGATACACCTTACAAGAGAAAACATAATTTATGCTTACCTGATAAATTTATTTCTCTTGTGGTGAATCCAGTCCACGGCCCGCCCTGTCATTTTAAGGCAGGTATTTTTTAACTTTAAACTACAGTCACCACTGCACCCTATGGTTTCTCCTTTCTCTGCTTGTTTTCGGTCGAATGACTGGATATGGCAGTTAGTGGAGGAGCTATATAGACAGCTCTGCTGTGGGTGTCCTCTTGCAACTTCCTGTAATGGATGATCCGTGGACTGGATACACCACAAGAGAAATAAATTTATCAGGTAAGCATAAATTATGTTTTTAGAGCGGGTTCTATTGCCCGCGGGCTTCGCTTGCATGGATTTTGTGATTTTTTTAAAAATAGCGAAAAACACAACGTGTGCCTGTTCAGATTTGACACTTGCTGACATGAGCTTCGGAAGTTTTCGTTAATTCACACCAAATTCACATCAAAAAAATGTTATTATTCTGTTTACAATTACTTTAATACTAAATTGTTATTATATATTATGACTCAACTGTCAGATGTTAAAAAAAGTGTATTCATTTTTTTTGTGATATCCATATCTTGAGAACTACTGTTAGGAGCAAGAAATTTGGCATGTAAACTTACTTTATAATGAAGATTTTATTTACTTTTCTAACATCTTCGGTTTTTGATACATAGGTATCCTCATAAATCACCCCCCCCCCTTTTCACCCCCCTTAAGGGGTTTTTCGCGAAATGGTAAAACATGTGTTTCTTTATTTTTAAAGGAGAATGTAAATATCAATTTGTCTCCTATGACATGGAGAGTCCACAACGTCTTTCCAATTACTGGGATATTCAACTCCTGGCCAGCAGGAGGAGGCAAAGAGCACCTCAGCAAAGCTGTTAAGTGTACCTTCCCTTACCCATAATCCCTAGTCATTCTCTTTGCCTCTGTCAATGGAGGTTGTGCGAAGTTGGTGTCTGAAAATATTGATCCTTTTATGAGTACTTTTCCCTGCAAGCAAGGATTGGGGGTCTAGCTGTGTCCACGTCAATCTCTTAAGAGTAGTGGTGGCTTTTAGCAGTTAGAAGGCGGCGAGGTAGTCTTTGCTTTACTTCTAACACTTTGCTACCCATTTGGAGACAGCCAGAGTTGGTTACTCTGTCCTTTTTCTTTTTCTACAGGTCCCTGTTGGCGGTCAGATGAGGCCATCAGACCTGTGATGGTGGTAAGTCCTTTTAGTTACATATTTCCCAGGTCAGGAATATTATGGAAGAGGGACCTCCAAAGAGGTTTGTATATTATTTAAGATATATCCAATAGTTTGAGATATGTTGCGGCTGAGCAGATGTCTGGCTCACTGCCAGGGACAGGGGATTTGCCGCTGCCAGTGCCTGGCCTTTCTACAGATTTGCCGTTTTTTATACTAAGTGGGAATCTAAGTCGGGTGATTTTTACTCCCAACTTTTTACCCCTGTACAATCCGTTACTTCGGATGTTTTTTGATGCTTATAACAGTTGGAGCACGCTATTCAGTCATTGACAGTACCTCTTTCTATATGTGGAGGGCATTTCACAATATTCTGGAAGCCTTTCAGGATCTGTTTAATTGGATAATTTAGGCGATACTTGCAGTTTTTTGTGACATATATGTTTCGATATGCGCACTTTTTATTTCTTCAGGCGGCGCCATTTTAATCTTCCCACTGTCATCGGGTGTATTGGAGCTTAAACCCTATGCTGTTGTGAGTTTCGCTTTGCAGAAGAAGTATCGTAACTTGAAATTTTTAATGGCGGTACATCCCAGTACTTTTTATTTTTATAGCTTTTAGGTCTAAGTGATAGACTGTTGATACGGCTGTACTTTTCGTGCTTATCTTACTGCGCTGTATGGCCGTTACTCTGGCTAGGACTCAATATTGGGCCTATTTGAGGAGCCGTTCCTTATCTCTGTTAGCCATCCTGATGTCAGCTTGAAGGCTTAGTGGGTTTGAGCTTTTTCTCAGCGTTCAGTGCTGTGTTTTTCTACGCTCCGTTTTTGTCAGATTCCCTGTTGGCTTAATGCTAGAACGGCAGTGGAGTTTTTTCTGCAATATCTGTATTGCGGTTTTGATTCAAAATTTACTTATACATCGCTTTTCAACTGTAGTAGCAATTTAAGTACTTTATTTTTATCATGATGGTTTTATATTGAAAGAATTTTTATTGTCATATGTAGAAAACAATACAAACAAGATATGTCAAATTATTATCGGTCACATTAAGTTATATGAATGATAACATTATATATCCGCAAAGCATTATAATTGTGGGTACATTCAAATTTGCATCAATAACTGGCTCTTTGATTTAATTCTTTCTGGCATCAAAATCATCCAATATTTACATAGAATATATATGACAAGATAAGAGAACAGTACCTCAAGAGTAGTGGTTTTAGTCGACTCCCTGTTAAATATAATAGGTCTAATGATTTGCCTCATTTTCATGAAACATGATATAAGGCTCCCATTGAGCTATAAATCGTTCCCTATTATCCTCTTTTCCAGCTATTAAGCTGGCCATGTCATAGTGATATTCAATTTTCTTTTTAATGTAGGTGAAACTAGGGGAAGTTGTTTTCCAGAACCTAGCTATTGCAATTCTGACTATCGTGCAGATGATCATGATGAGTTTTCTGTGTCTCTTATGTACCTGTGTAACTGGGAAATGTAAAAGAGCTTGTTCAGGCATCAATTTTATCTGAATTTGAAATACAGTGCTAACGAATGTGGATGTTTGGTCCCATATGACCTTAGTCTGCTCACAATACCACCACGTGTGCATATATGTGCCTCTCTCAGTGCAACCCCTATAACATAATTTTGTATTTGTTGTCTCTGATCTGTTAGATCTAGTGGGGTAAAAGTACCACTTAAATGCCACCTTCAAAAAGTTTTCCCTAAGGGAAACATTTGGCGAAAACGAAAGACCCTGGGACAAATTGGAATTACATGTTCTAACCGGCCAAGAATTGCCCAAGTCTTGTTCCCACTTCAATAAAGAGGGGAGCTTTAATCTCTTCAACTGGCATGTTGAAGATCTGATATAATAATGAGATTTGGCCTTTAATGCGGTTTCCAGTTAGGCAGAGAGACTCAAAAGCCGTGTTAGTGGGAGTTTCTTATTACCCAGTACTTCTATTGTTCTTGATTTCAACTGTAAATAATGATACCAAATATTCTTAGTCTGTTATGTCTATTGATCAAAAGTCAGTATGTCTATTATGATGGTTTTATATAGTGAATTTGTAGAAGTTATATTCACTTTTATATAGGGATCTACAATTATTTACTGCCATCTGCTGGTGTTTTATGGTACTGACATGTCTTGTCTGCTGTGGATATGGTTTAATTTATTCTATCTTTTCACAGAATAAGTCTACTCTGAACAGCTTTATAAGCATGGTATCTGCTTATGCTATGTTTCGTTCTAGGGTGTATCCTTAGACTATCTAGGCTACTTTAGTAGTTTTTGTTTTTTATCCCTCTTTGTGTACATATTTTTTAATATTACCACATGGGAATAGTTTAATCTTTATCTTTATCCTTCTACTTTTCATATCCAGAATTACAGCATTTTCCTCTGCACTTTTTCCTGCTTACTTTTGCTTCCCTCATCTGTTTAGGGTAGCTCTTTGAAAGTCAGAGTTTCCCATATATAGGGTTGTTTCTGCCTTTTGTTTGTGGGCGGTCCCTTTAAAAGAGTACAGACAAAGGATTTTTGTATGCCTCATAAGTTATCTTTATGTGAATGCCACCTTGTGAGGTCTAACTATTCTTTCTTGGGACGATCATAGGAATAAGATGTTTTCTCAATCTGTCCTTTTTTTGAGGAGAAATGTATGGTCCAATCTTTTCTCGGGTGAGTCAGGATGGCCGAGTAGTCTCAGGTGCAAGACTCAAGATTTACATCTTCTCTGTGATTGGGTGTTCTGGTCTTAGAATGGAGACGTGGGTTCAGATCCCACTAATTATGTGCTCTGTTGTGGCTTTGTGGATAGCTCACTGAGCTTGCAAGCGAAAGGTCCAGGGTTCAAATTTACCACTGGGTGCTGGTTGTTTTCTCATATGTTCTGTCTTGGAAGCGTAAGGGTTATCAAAATGGAAACTATTGGTTCCATTCTACCCTTGGTTCAGTAGGGTCAGTTATTGACTCCTATGGACCTGACGGTGATGTATTTTCATGTTCCCATTCTCTGGGTACATCATCATTTTTGGCATTTTGCTTTACTCTAGAGTTCTTCCAATTGTTGCCCTTCCCTTTGGCCTTGCTACGGCTCCTCGAATCTTTATTAAGGTTCTAGGGGGTCCTTTTGGTGGTGGTCAGATCTCGGGGAATTGCAGTGGCGCCTTTCTGGGTTGAGGTCCAGGCACCATCTTTTCAGTTGGTAAGATCTCATTTAGAGACACTGTTGTCTATTCTATGTTCCCTCGGGTGGATAGTGAATCTAGAGAAGAGTTCTCTAGTTCTAACTACTAGAGTGATTTTCCTAGGGACTATCATAGATTCTCTGTCCATGTAGATTTTCCTGACGTCAGAAAATCCATGATTTTTGCTTTTTGCCTTTCCCTCGAGTTTACCTTTTGTCCATGAGTGGTTTAATGCATGGAGGTGATTGGTCTGATGGTGGCTTCCATGGACATCATTCCTTTTGCTTGGTTCCATCTGCGACCGCTGCCACTTTGCATGAACCTGTGGTCTCGAGAAGAGTCTCCTCTTCCCATAAACATCTGGGAGTTGTGAGCAATCTTCTATGCCTTGACAGCGTGGCCTCAATTATCTTTAGTCCGGTTTATCAGATCCCAGTCGGACATCATAACCTCAGTGGTTTACATCAACCACCAGGTAGGAACTCTAAGGAGGTGACTTGCATTCTGCAGAGGGAGGAAGCTCACAACTGTCTCCTATCTGCCATCCACATTCCAAGAGTGGACATTTTGGGAGACAGACCTTTCATACCCAGGAAATGGCGCCACTGCAATTCCCCGAGATCTGACCACCACCAAAAGGACCCCCTAGGGGGTCCTTTTGGGGGTCCTTTTGGTGGTGGTCAGATCTCGGGGAATTGCAGTGGCGCCTCGGGGAATTGCAGTGGCGCCTTTCTGGGTTGAGGTCCAGGCACCATCTTTTCAGTTGGTAAGATCTCATTTAGAGACACTGTTGTCTATTCTATGTTCCCTCGGGTGGATAGTGAATCTAGAGAAGAGTTCTCTAGTTCTAACTACTAGAGTGATTTTCCTAGGGACTATCATAGATTCTCTGTCCATGTAGATTTTCCTGACGTCAGAAAATCCATGATTCTTGCTTTTTGCCTTTCCCTCGAGTTTACCTTTTGTCCATGAGTGGTTTAATGCATGGAGGTGATTGGTCTGATGGTGGCTTCCATGGACATCATTCCTTTTGCTTGGTTCCATCTGCGACCGCTGCCACTTTGCATGAACCTGTGGTCTCGAGAAGAGTCTCCTCTTCCCATAAACATCTGGGAGTTGTGAGCAATCTTCTATGCCTTGACAGCGTGGCCTCAATTATCTTTAGTCCGGTTTATCAGATCCCAGTCGGACATCATAACCTCAGTGGTTTACATCAACCACCAGGTAGGAACTCTAAGGAGGTGACTTGCATTCTGCAGTGGGAGGAAGCTCACAACTGTCTCCTATCTGCCATCCACATTCCAAGAGTGGACATTTTGGGAGACAGACCTTTCATACCCAGGAAATGGGCTCTCCATCTGGAAGTGTTCTTTCAGATAACCTTCAGGTGGGGAGTTCCAGAGTTGGATCTGACGGAGTTCCGCCAAATTAACTCTGTTTGAGCTGATGCATGCTGTTGATATCAAATTGTTATCTTGGAAGGTTTTGTTCCTCCTTGCTATTTCTTCCGCTAGCAGAGTTTCTGAGCTTTGAGCTCTGCAGTGTGATTCTCCGTACCTTATCTTTCATTCAGATAAGGCGGTCCTTGGTACTATATTGGGTTTTCTCCCTAAAGTATTGTCGGATCGACTCATTAATCAACTAAAATTAATTGTTGTTCCTTCTTTTTGTCCTAATTCTTCTTATCATAAGGACCATTTTTTTGCATAACTTGGATGTTGTGCGCGCTCTAAAATTTTATTAACAAGTTACTAAATATTTCCGCAATCTTCTGCCCTGTTTGTTGTTTTCTTTGAAAAACGTAAGGGTCAGAAGGCGGCTTCTACTTCTTTTTCTCTCTGGTTGAGAAATTTGATTAGTTTTGCTTATGAGACTGATGAGACTGCTGGACAGCAGCCTCCTGAGAGAATTACGGCTCTTTCATCTAGGGCTGTCTCTTCTTGGGCTTTCAAAAATGAGGCCTCTGTGGAACAGATTTGCAAGGCGGCTTCATGGTCCTCTCTGCATACTTTTTCCAAATTCCACAAATTTGATTCTTTTTCCTCGACTGAGGCCTCTTTTGGGAGAAGAATTCTTCATGCGGTGGTGCCTTCTGTTTAGGTCCTCCTGACTTTTTCTCCCTCCCTATTCATTCCATGTCCTCTAGCTTTGGTATTGGTTCCCACTAGTAATCGGAATGACGTTGTGGACTCTCCATGTCATAGGAAAGAAAACAAAACTTATGCTTACCTGATAAACTTCTTTCTTTCCGGACATGAAGAATCCACGACCCCGTCCTCTTTTTTAATATTATTCTGCAGTTTTTTTGAGTAAACCTCAGGCACCTTTTTCACCCTTTGTGTTTTCTTCTTTTTCCATTTTCCTTCGGATGAATGACTGGGGATTATGGGTAAGGGAAGTTACACTTAACAGCTTAGCTAGGGTGCTTTTTGCCTCCTACTGCTGGCCAGTAGTTGAATATCCCACTAGTAATTGGAATGACATTGTGGACTCTCCATGTCTGGAAAGAAAGATATTGGTCAGGTAAGCATAAATCTTTTTCTCTTGTTAGGTGTATCCAGTCCACGGATCATCCATTACTTCTCCTTCCCAACAGGAAGTTGCAAGAGGATCACCCACAGCAGAGCTGCTATATAGCTCCTCCCCTAACTGCCATACCCAGTCATTCTCTTGCAAGCTCTCAACATAGCTGGAGGTAGTTAGAGGAAAGTGGTAAAATATAGTTAGTTTTTTCTTCAATCAAAAGTTTATTGTTTTTAAATGGTACCGGAGTTGTGCTATTTTGTCTCAGGCAGCATTTAGAAGAAGAATCTGCCTGCGTTTTTCTATGATCTTAGCAGAAGTAACTAAGATCCACTGCCGTTCTCACATATGTCTGAGGAGTGAGGTAACTTCAGAGGGAGAATGGCGTGCAGGTATCCTGCAATAAGTTATGTGCAGTTAAGTTTTTCTAGGGATGGAATTTGCTAGAAAATGCTGCTGATACCGGATTAATGTAAGTTAAAGTCTAAATACAGTGATTTAATAGCGACTAGTATCAGGCTTGCTATCAGAGGTATATACTCTGATTAATGTGCAATATAAAACGTTTGCTGGCATGTTTAATCGTTTTTATATATGCTTTGGTGATAAAACTTATTGGGGCCTAGTTTTTTCCACATGGCTGGCTTTATTTTTGCCTAGAAACAGTTTCCTGAGGCTTTCCACTGTTATAATATAAAAGTTACAGTTGGTGCAGTTAAAATTACAAACTGTGACATTCAGCTTCCCTCAGCAGTCCCCTGCATGCTATAGGACATCTCTGAAGGGCTCAAAAGGCTTCAAAAGTAGGAGCTGTGGCAGTTGTTATGACTGTTTAAAAAACATATTTTTCGTTTTGTTAATCTGTTTTTTGTATTAAGGGGTTAATCATCCATTTGCAAGTGGGTGCAATGCTCTGCTAACTTGTTACATACACTGTAAAAATTTCGTTAGTTTAACTGCCTTTTTTCACTGTTATTTCAAATTTTGGCAAAATTTGTTTCTCTTAAAGGCACAGTAACGTTTTTTTTATATTGCTTGTTAACTTGATTTAAAGTGTTTTCCAAGCTTGCTAGTCTGTATAAACATGTCTGACATAGAGGAAACTCCTTGTTCATTATGTTTAAAAGCCATGGTGGAACCCCATAGGAGAATGTGTACTAAATGTATTGATTTCACTTTAAACAATAAAGATCAGCTGTTATCTTTAAAAGAATTATCACCAGAGGATTCTGACGAGGGGGAAGTTATGCCGCCTAACTCTCCCCACGTGTCGGACCCTTTGACTCCCGCTCAAGGGACTCACGCTAAAATGGCGCCAAGTACATCAAAGACGCCCATAGCGATTACTTTGCAGGATATGGCGGCAATCATGGATAATACCCTGTCAGCGGTATTAGCCAGATTGCCTGAATTCAGAGTAAAGCGCGATAGCTCTGGGGTTAGACGTAATACAGAGCGCGCAGATGTTTTAAGGCCCATGTCTGATACTGCGTCACAATATGCAGAAGCTGAGGAAGAGCTTCAGTCTGTGGGTGACGTCTCTGACTCGGGGAAACCTGATTCAGATATGTCTACTTTTAAATTTAACCCCTTAAGGACCAGCGACGTACCCTGTATGTCACTGGCCTTTTTTTGGGACTTGATTGTTTTATAGCACGGTCTTGCCACCAGCGTTGAGACTGCTCTATTCCACAAAGCCTGCTGGAGGGAGTGCATTAATAGCGTGTTCTTGCTAGACTTGTGCTTTTATGTCCTGAAAAAACACTT
The DNA here is from genome assembly GCF_027579735.1 of Bombina bombina. Lineage (NCBI taxonomy): Eukaryota > Metazoa > Chordata > Amphibia > Anura > Bombinatoridae > Bombina > Bombina bombina. Next base: position 487,961,533 of record NC_069500.1, on the reverse strand, counting down.
AACGACCAGTGACATACAGGGTACATTGTGGTCATTAAGGGGTTAAGCTTGAGAACCTCCGGGTGTTGCTTGGAGAGGTTTTAGCTGCTCTGAATGACTGTGACACAATTGCAGTGCCAGAGAAATTGTGTAGACTGGATAAATACTACGCGGTGCCAGTGTGTACTGACGTTTTTCCAATACCTAAAAGGTTTACAGAAATTATTACTAAGGAGTGGGACAGACCCGGTGTGCCGTTTCCCCCCCCCCTCCTATTTTTAGAAAAATGTTTCCAATAGATGCCACTACACGGGACTTATGGCAGACGGTCCCTAAGGTGGAGGGAGCAGTTTCTATTTTAGCAAAGCGTACCACTATACCTGTCGAGGACAGTTGTGCTTTTTCAGATCCAATGGATAAAAAATTAGGTTACCTTAAGAAAATGTTTATTCAACAAGGTTTTATCCTGCAGCCCCTTGCATGCATTGCTCCTGTCACTGCTGCTGCGGCGTTCTGGTTTGAGTCTCTGGAAGAGGCCTTTCAGACAGCTACTCCATTGACTGAAATCCTTGACAAGCTTAGAACACTTAAGCTAGCTAATTCTTTTGTTTCTGATGCCATTGTTCATTTGACTAAACTAACGGCTAAGAAGTCTGGATTCGCCATCCAGGCACGTAGGGCACTATGGCTTAAATTTTGGTCAGCTGATGTGACTTCAAAGTCTAAATTACTCAACATTCCTTTCAAGGGGCAGACCTTATTCGGGCCTGGTTTGAAGGAAATTATTGCTGACATTACTGGAGGTAAGGGTCATACCCTTCCTCAGGACAGGGCCAAATCAAGGGCCAAACAGTCTAATTTTCGTGCCTTTCGAAACTTCAAGGCAGGTGCAGCATCAACTTCCTCTGCTACAAAACAAGAGGGAACTTTTGCGCAATCCAAGCCGGCCTGGAAATCTAACCAGGCCTGGAGCAAAGGCAAGCAGGCCAGAAAGCCTGCTGCTGCCTCTAAGACAGCATGAAGGAACGGCCCCCTATCCGGCAACGGATCTAGTAGGGGGCAGACTTTCTCTCTTCGCCCAGGCGTGGGCAAGAGATGTTCAGGATCCCTGGGTGTTGGAGATCATATCTCAGGGATATCTTCTGGACTTCAAAGCTTCCCCCCCACAAGGGAGATTTCACCTTTCGAGATTATCTGTAAACCAGATAAAGAAAGAGGCATTCTTACGCTGTGTGCAAGACCTCCTAATAATGGGAGTGATCCATCCAGTTCGACAGATGGAACAAGGACAGGGATTTTATTCAAATCTATTTGTGGTTCCCAAAAAAGAGGGAACCTTCAGACCAATTTTGGATCTAAAGATCTTAAACAAATTCCTCAGAGTTCCATCGTTCAAAATGGAAACTATTCGGACAATCCTACCTATCATCCAGTAGGGTCAGTACATGACCACAGTGGATTTGAAGGATGCTTACCTTCACATACCGATTCCCAAAGATCATCATCGGTTCCTAAGGTTTAGCTGAGGTGATGGTAGGTGGCGCAAATCAATGCTGATTCCCTGTAGTGAAGTGTTACTGTCTCAATGTTATTGTTATTAGTTACGTGAGTTCCGTGGTAAATTCTATTTGCTTTGTTTAAATTGCTAATAGTATCGATTATAGATTTCAATTGATAATATACTCCTTATATAAATAAAAAGCCTTTAGGTTGGTAAATATAAAAACAATTTATTCTCACAATATGTAAAAATGTATACACTTTATGTCTGATCAAGGTCTTGAGAAAGGCTTTGAAGCCGAAACGCGTTGATACCCGAGCACCCTCACACGGATTTGCAGGACTACAGGACACAAGAAAAGCGCTCCCGTCTAAACATCTAAGAACACAGCCAGATCGGTCACTGACCGACAGTAAACGGAAGCAGACGAATAAATATCAGAAGCGATAAAGACCTCACACCCGACGGACAAAATATCAGGAACCACCATCCTTGAAAAGTTAGATCGGTCACTGACCGACAACACTTCAAGCGGTCACGGGAAACCGCAGGAAACATTCACGTCAGTGTGAATCACCACGAAGAACAACATCATCCACATTTTTTTGCAGGGTGAACCTAACTGCAACAAAGTCACCGCAGCGGCATATATTTAACCGCCAGAGAGATCTAACATCACTACTCATCCAGCAAACCCAGTCACTTAAGAAAATCAAACAGCGGCATTTATTTAACCGCAGTATTCTCAAACGGAAAACGTGTCATTAGACGGATACACTAAAGGGAATCAAGCAGCGGCATATATTTAACCGCAATATTCCCCAACGGATACAGTGTCAACAGACGGAGACACTTCAAGGTACTTTAGAGCACTGTTAAAACAGCACAACCAGCACTATTAGAATATAGTGTATTATCACGTATACACGGCCAAACTGTAAGGTCATAACGTTTAAAAGACTAATAGAAGTTCATTGCTAAAATATATGAATGTCAATAATATTGCAACATAACCTTGAAATTAGGCCATACTGTGGAAATAAGTAAAGTGTAACACTAACACTCAACTTATTAGTATCATTTTAAACTTAAAATTATATCATTTTAACTTGAAATTGTATTTTATGTTTGTCTATTTTATAGCATTTTTTAGCAACTAAGACACCGGTGTCAAAAGTACATAAAGTGTATACATTTTTACATATTGTGAGAATAAATTGTTTTTATATTTACCAACCTAAAGGCTTTTTATTTATATAAGGAGTATATTATCAATTGAAATCTATAATCGATACTATTAGCAATTTAAACAAAGCAAATAGAATTTACCACGGAACTCACGTAACTAATAACAATAACATTGAGACAGTAACACTTCACTACAGGGAATCAGCATTGATTTGCGCCACCTACCATCACCTCAGCTAATTTCTATAAAACATTGGGATAAAGTTTTATAAGGTGTGCATAAATTCCCCCTCCTTACTTTCAGTCCAACCACTATCCCAAACACACATACATTGGTTCCTAAGGTTTGCCTTTCTAGACAGGCATTACCAGTTTGTGGCTCTTCCCTTCGGGTTAGCTACAGCCCCAAGAATTTTTACAAAGGTTCTGGGGTCTCTTCTGGCGATCCTAAGACCACGGGGCATAGCAGTGGCCCCTTATCTAGACGACATCCTGATACAGGCGTCAAACTTCCAAATTGCCAAATCTCATACGGACATAGTGTTGGCATTTCTGAGGTCGCATGGGTGGAAAGTGAACGAGGGAAAGAGTTCTCTATCATCCCTCACAAGGGTTTCCTTCCTAGGAACTCTGATAGATTCTGTAGAAATGAAAATTTACCTGACGGAGTCCAGGTTATCAAAGCTTCTAAATTCCTGCCGTGTTCTTCACTACATTCCGCGCCCTTCGGTGGCTCAGTGCATGGAAGTGATCGGCTTAATGGTAGCGGCGATGGACATAGTGCCATTTGCGCGCCTACATCTCAGACCGCTGCAATTATGCATGCTCAGTCAGTGGAATGGGGATTACACAGATTTGTCCCCTCTGCTAAATCTGGATCAAGAGACCAGAGATTCTCTTCTCTGGTGGCTATCTCGGGTCCATCTGTCCAAAGGTATGACCTTTCGCAGGCCAGATTGGACAATTGTAACAACAGATGCCAGCCTTCGAATAAATATTCTGGAGTTAAGAGCAATATTCATTGCTCTTCTAGCTTGGCCTCAGTTAGCAACCCTGAGGTTCATCAGATTTCAGTCGGACAACATCACGACTGTGGCTTACATCAACCATCAAGGGGGGACCAGGAGCTCCCTAGCGATGTTAGAAGTCTCCAAGATAATTCGCTGGGCAGAGACTCACTCTTGCCATCTATCAGCGATCCATATCCCAGGTGTAGAGAATTTTCTAAGTCGTCAGACTTTTCATCCGGGGGAGTGGGAACTCCATCCGGAGGTGTTTGCTCAATTGGTTCATCGTTGGGGCACACCAGAATTGGATCTCATGGCGTCTCGCCAGAACGCCAAGCTTCCTTGTTACGGATACAGGTCCAGGTACCCAGAAGCGACGCTGATAGATGCTCTAGCAGCACCGTGGTTCTTCAACCTGGCTTATGTGTTTCCACCGTTTCCTCTGCTCCCTCGACTGATTGCCAAAATCAAACAGGAGAGAGCATCGGTGATCTTGATCGTGCCTGCGTGGCCACGCAGGACCTGGTATGCAGACCTGGTGGACATGTATCCTTTCCACCTTGGCCTCTGCCTCTGAGACAAGACCTTCTACTACAAGGTCCTTTCAATCATCCAATTCTAATTTCTCTGAGACTGACTGCCTGGAGATTGAACGCTTGATTTTATCAAGGCGTGGCTTCTCTGAGTCAGTCATTGATACCTTAATACAGGCACGAAAGCCTGTAACCAGGAAAATCTACCATAAGATATGGCACAAATATCTTCATTAGTGTGAATCCAAGAATTACTCATGGAGTAAGGTTAGGATTCCTAGGATATTGTCCTTTCTCCAAGAGGGTTTGGATAAAGGATTATCAGCTAGTTCTTTAAAGGGACAGATTTCTGCTCTGTCTATCCTTTTGCACAAGCGTCTGGCAGAGGTTCCAGACGTCCAGGCATTTTGTTAGGTTTTGGTTAGAATTAAGCCTGTGTTTAAACCGATTGCTCCTCCATGGAGCTTAAACTTGGTTCTTAAGGTTCTTCAAGGAGTTCCGTTTGAACCCCTTCATTCCATTGATATCAAACTTTTATCTTGGAAAGTTCTGTTTTTGATGGCTATTTCCTCGGCTCGTAGAGTCTCTGAGTTATCAGCTTTACAATGTGATTCTCCTTATCTGATTTTCCATACAGATAAAGTAGTTCTGCGTACAAAACCTGGGTTTTTACCTAAGGTAGTTTCCAACAAGAATATCAATCAAGCGATTGTTGTTCCATCATTGTGTCCTAATCCTTCTTCAAAGAAGGAACGTCTTTTACATAATTTGGACGTACTCCGTGCTTTAAAGTTTTACTTACAAGCGACTAAAGATTTTCGTCAAACATCTTCTCTTTTTGTTGTTTACTCTGGACAGAGGAGAGGTCAAAAGGCTTCGGCAACCTCTCTTTCTTTTTGGCTTCGGAGCGTAATACGCTTAGCCTATGAGACTGCTGGACAGCAGCCCCCTGAAAGGATTACAGCTCATTCTACTAGAGCTGTGGCTTCCACCTGGGCCTTTAAAAATGAGGCTTCTGTTGAACAGATTTGCAAAGCGGCGACTTGGTCTTCGCTTCATACCTTTTCAAAATTTTACAAATTTGATACTTTTGCTTTTTCGGAGGCTATTTTTGGGAGAAAGGTTCTACAGGCAGTGGTCCCTTCCGTTTAAGTTCCTGCCTTGTCCCTCCCTTCATCCGTGTACTTTAGCTTTGGTATTGGTTTCCCACAAGTAATGGATGATCCGTGGACTGGATACACCTAACAAGAGAAAACATAATTTATGCTTACCTGATAAATTTATTTCTCTTGTGGTGTATCCAGTCCACGGCCCGCCCTGTCCTTTTAAGGCAGGTCTAAATTTTAAACTACAGTCACCACTGCACTCTATGGTTCCTCCTTTCTCGGCTAGTTTCGGTCGAATGACTGGATATGGCAGTTAGGGGAGGAGCTATATAGCAGCTCTGCTGTGGGTGATCCTCTTGCAACTTCCTGTTGGGAAGGAGAATATCCCACAAGTAATGGATGATCCGTGGACTGGATACACCACAAGAGAAATAAATTTATCAGGTAAGCATAAATTATGTTTTTTTCACGTCTGTAACATCTTTGATTTTTGAGATATAGGCATCCTCTTAATTCACACACACCCTTTTCGCCCCCCCCCCCCCTTAAGTTAATCTTAAGGAAATGGTAAAACATGTGTTTCTGGTAAAATACCAATTTTTACTTCTGTAACCTCTTTGGTTTTTGAGATAAAGGTATCCTCATAAATCACTCCCCCCCCCTTTTCACCCCCTTAAGTGGATTTTCGGAGAATGGTAAGACATCTGTTTAAAGGAGAATCTAAAAACCAATGTTCACGTCTGTAACATCTTTGGTTTTTGAGATATATGTATCCTCATAAATGACCCCCCCTCCTTTTCACCCCCCTTAAGTGGATTTTCGGAAAATGGTAAAATACATCTTTATTTTTAAAGGAGAATCTAAATACCAATTTTCATGTCTGTAACATCTTTTTTTTTGAGATATAGAAAAAAAATCACCACCCTTTTTCACTCCCTTAGGTACATCATTTACAAGAATCCTTCTTTAGTGGGTGCCTAATATTATAAAAACAACGTACCTTCCAAATTTCTCATTCCTAGGTTAAATGGCTTGAACTGTGCGTTGATCAGTTAGGACCGCTTCGTTTATATTTATTTATATATTTATTTATATATATTTCTTTCATGTAAATGGCAAGAGTCCATGAACTAATGATGTGTGGGATATACATTCTTACCAGGAGGGGGCAAAGTTTCCCAAGCCTCAAATGCCTATAATTATACCTACCACCACACACATACTTCAGTTTTACAAACTTTGCCTCCTATGGTGGTGGTGAAGTAAGTTTGTGCTTGATTTTTATGATTTCTTCTATTCAAGGGTTTTCTGTTATCGGTCGTAGGGATTCATCTCCTACCTCCCTTTTCAGATCGATGATATACTCTTATACCATTACTTCTGCTGATAGTTTTCAGTACTGGTTTGGCTGTCTGCTATATGAGGATGGGTGTCTTCGATAAGTATGTTTGATTATTTAAGACACTCTTAGCTCTGTTTGGCGCTTTATCTGTTAATATTAAAGGGACAGTCTACACCAGAATTTTTATTCTTTTAAAAGATAGATAATCCCTTTATTACCCATTCCCCAGTTTTGCATAACCAACACAGTTATAATAATATACTTTCAACCTCTGTGATTATCTTGTATCTAAGCCTCTGCAAACTGCCCCTTTCTCTTGTTAAGTGTATCCAGTCCACGGATCATCCATTACTTGTGGGATATTCTCCTTCCCAACAGGAAGTTGCAAGAGGATCACCCACAGCAGAGCTGCTATATAGCTCCTCCCCTCACTGCCATATCCAGTCATTCTCTTGCAACTCTCAACAAAGATGGACGTAGTAAAAGGAGAGTGGTGTATTATAGTTAGTTTTTTAACTTCAATCAAAAGTTTTTTATTTTTAAATGGTACCGGAGTGTACTGTTTCATCTCAGGCAGCATTAGAAGAAGAATCTGCCTGTGATTTCTATGATCTTAGCAGAAGTAACTATGATCCACTGCCGTTCTCACATATTCTGAGGAGTGAGGTAACTTCAGAGGGGGAATGGCGTGCAGGTTTTTTCTGCAATAAGGTATGTGCAGTTAACATATTTCTAGGGATGGAATTTGCTAGAAAAATGCTGCTGATACCGGATTAATATAAGTTAAGCCTTAAATGCAGTGATAGCGACTGGTATCAGGCTTATAAACAGAAATACATACTCTTAGAAAAGTGTAATATAAAACGTTTGCTGGCATGTTAATCGTTTTTTATTTTTTAAATTATTTTTTTATTGAAGCTTCTGTTTCACATTACAGAATATTGAAATGTATACATTTTAGAAAGACAAAAACTTACATAGATTTTAGTTTGCTCAAGCAATTAACAAAGCAACTTAATTTAGTGTAACCATGTTCCGCATATCATCTTTGCAAAGTTTTTGTGTTATAGGTATATTTCTTAACTCTTCACAGAATGCACCCAGCTTATAACTTCAATGTTACTCTTAGTATTACCTTATCCCACCGTCCCCCGATGTCAAAACAGCTATATGTTTCTAATAAAAGATTCCCACATGACCTTCATCTGCACAAAAGTATCTTTCCTGTTAGCTCTCATGTAGGCATATTCTTCAAGAGACATTATAAATTGAAACTGGGAATACCAGGTGGCCATGTTCGGGATATATTGAGACTTCCAGTTTTTTGCAATCAATTTTTTTAGACTGTTGCCGGCAATAAAGATCAGCTTTTTCTTATGTGTTGGAAGTTTGCCAGGTAAGATGTTGAGTAACCAAATGTGGGGATCTATGGGTAGTGTCAGCTCAGCTATTGCGTTTGTCGCCTTAACCACAGAAGCCCAAATCGGTGCTATTGTCGGGCACGTCCACCATATGTGTATCATGGATCCCTGTTCCCCCCCACATCTCCAACACTTGTGAGAAGCTGAAGGGAACAATTTGTTAATCCTCGTTGGGGTAAGATACCATCTCTGTATTAATTTAAAATTTAGTTCTATAAGACTACTAGACACTGAAACTTAAGTAATGTTTGTAAACATTTTGGAAATATCAGTTATGGACAATTCAGTATCTAGGTCCCCATTCCACCTATCTAGATAATATGGGGTGTACCCTACTGGAGGTTTTTGAAGCATTGCATATATTAAGGATAGGGTCTTTCTTGCAGGGGAATCGGAGTGGCACAGAGACTCAAAGGATGTGAGGGTTCGCAACAGATTAAGTTTATCAGGGTGGTTGAATATATAGGAATGGCACTGATGGAGAGAAAACCAATTCTTAAAGAAAGTCAAGCCTTTTTCCATCAACTCGGTTAGAGTGAAAAGTCTTGTCTCGTTACCTATATGTAACAGCAGTAAGGCTCTTAGGGGCTGGTCTATGTGATTTAATTTTTTGTAAGAGGCCTATGGGTAGTTCAGAATTTTCTGTAAGAGGAGTGAGCGGGGAAAATTGTGAGGTGATGTTCGGGTACTCCCTCAGTGTTTCCTTCCACACTGATAGAGTTTCCATTAATATATTGTTCTGTTTGAAGTCTAGAGATAAATGTGGTGTGAGTTGCCAGCATATCGTTCCCAGATGAGATTTTCCTGCTATGTCGTGTTCTAGTGCCACCCACCTCTTAGTCTCATAGTTCCTAAACCAGTCCACAACTCTCTGTAGAAAAACCGCCTGTCTATATTTCTTTAAGTTAGGGACTCCCAGTCCTCCTTCATCTACAGGTAAACACATCAGGGTTTTGTTAATTCTCGCTTTCTTTTTATCCCATATGAAGTCAAAAAATTTATTCTGTAATGAGGTTATAAAGTCCTTGGGCAGGGAAATAGGGAGTGTTTGCAACAGATATAAGACCTTAGGGAGTATATTCATTTTGATCAAATTTATTCGGCCCAGCCATGAAATGCTTTTAGATCTCCAAGAAGAGAGATCAGCCGTGATGCTCCTCTGTAGGGCATCGTAGTTAGCTTTAAACATTTCCTGGTTGGTTGTTGCTATAAAAATGCCTAAATATTTTAAATTTTTTGTTTGTACACGAAAGGGGCATTTTTGTGCGAGGCAGTGTAGGTATTTAGGGTCACAGTGAACCGTGAGCATCTCCGATTTAGTATTGTTAATGAGGAAATTTGAGGCATGAAAGAATGTATCAAATTCATTCATCAAGTGGGGAACCGAGATGATAGGATCTGGCAGGAAAAACAGAACATCATCCGCATATAGTAATAATTTATGTGTGGTGTTATGTATTTGGATCCCTGGGATTGCTTCATTGTTTCTAATGATACAGGCCAATGTCTCTATAACGCATGCAAAGAGAAGTGGAGATAGGGGGCAACCTTGTCTAGTTCCGTTGGATATCTGGAATGGGTCAGACAGTATGTCGTTAACTCTAATTTTGGCTATTGGGGAACTGTATAGGGCCATGATTTTAGATATGAAATATGATCCTAGGCCGAACCTCTCCAGGGTGGCTCTCATGAAGTGCCAACAGACGCGGTCAAATGCTTTTTCCGCGTCCGTTGACACTATCGCTGATGGTTTGTTAGTGTGGTTAATATAGTTTAAAATGTGTAAAGCCCTTACAGTGTTATCGCGCGCCTCTCTGTATTGTATAAAGCCAACTTGGTCTCTGTCTATGATACTCGGTAACACATGGGACAGCCTGTTTGCTAGGAGTTTCGCGTAAATCTTAAGATCCGAATTAAGTAGAGAAATTGGTCTAAAGTTTTCTACTCGGTCTGGGGTTTTCCCGTGCTTGGGCAGTACCACTATGTGTGCTTCTAGCGCTGTAGATGAAAAGGGGTCATTTTCTGATATCTTATTAAAAAGCTTTTGTAAGTGTGGTACCAGTAATACTTTATAGGTCTTATAGTAGCTATTGGTATAGCCATCAGGTCCAGGGGTCTTGCCATTAGGGAGGTTTTTAATAACTGTTAGGATCTCAGTTTGATCAATTGGCTTACTTAAGGATGCCCGTTGGTCCGAGCTAATTTGTGGGAGGGTGATGTTGTCTAAGTATTGTTCTATTAAGGTGGGTTTGTGTCTCTGTTCCGTCAGGGAGATGGTTGGTGTAGGAGCGAGATTGTACAGTTTCTTATAGTATTCCCTAAAGGAACTGGCTATTTGTTGGGATGTGTATACCTTCTTCCCCCCACTTTTGGTAATAGATAGGATAAATCTCTTATTCGTCTTCCTTCTCAGCTTTCTTGCAAAAAGGGAGCTACTCTTATTGTCATTTTCAAAGTACCTTTGCTGCAGTTTGAGGGCATGCTTCTTACATTCTGCATGGAGCATGTCATTAATACATGACTTACAGTTAGCAATGTTTTGTAATACTGTCGAGTCCGTTTGGTCCAGACCCCTTTGTGTTTCTAGGTTATTAAGCTCGTGAAGTGTATCTTCCATTAATTTTCTGGCTTGTTTATCTTGGTGCGATCTAACACTGATCATCTCGCCTCGGACCACTGCTTTATGTGCTTCCCATGTTAGTCTACTGTCAAAGTCGTCATCATTGTTAAAAAGGAAGTACTCTTCTATTACTTTACCAATTCGTTCAGTTACATTCGGGTCTGTCAGCAGGGTGTCGTCCAATCTCCATGTATATTGGTGCATAGGGGTATGTGACCACTCTAAGGTACACTCAACCATTGCATGGTCAGACCATGCATTAGGGGTAATCTCGATTTTAGTTACTCTTGAGAGGTTAGTGACATCTAACATGAAATAATCAAGTCTAGAGTTTCTTCGATGTGGGTTGGAGTAAAAAGTGTATTCCCTACTTTCTTGGTGTGTAATCCTCCATGCATCATGTATGGTTAGGTCTTTAAAGTTTTGTTTCACTGAATTAATGACTTTGTGGGGTACAGAGGACAAACTATTTGAATTATCCCAGTTTGGGTTTAGCGTGAGGTTGAAATCCCCCCCATAATAATCATACCCTTTGCTACTTCTAGCTTCATATTAGTAAGGTGTTTAAAAAAAATATCCTGCTTCAAATTGGGAGCATATACATTTATCAAGGTGACTATGGTGTTTACCAATTTGCCTATTACAATGAGAAATCTTCCCGTTTTATCTTTAAATTTTTTAATGAGGGTGAAGGGAACCCCCTTCCTGATTAGAATGGCTACCCCATTAGTTTTTGCTGAGTTCGAGGCATAGTAGGTGTCCCCAATTTTATACGAAAAAGTCTTTGGCTCTCTACCCGACAGAAAGTGTGTCTCTTGCATAAAGATGACTTCGCCTTTACGGCGTATGATGTCTCGAATAGCTATGTTGCGTTTATGAGGACAGTTTAACCCTTTGGTGTTAGTAGTTATAAAGTTTAAACATTTATTTGACTAAGTCATTGGGATGATGTGTAGTGAGACTGTCGTGTATTGTTATAGGGCTGTGGAGGCTAATTTTTGCGTTTAACCAAGGCCACCATAAATGCGTTGATAGACATGTGGATGTGGGAACATTCATCAAAGTGAAGGGCACGTATGTAAATGTCTGGTAATAACATTGTGAGATGGTTGCGGAACAAAACAAAGGATTCATCTGGTAACAAAACAAGAATACATAACAATAACAATAAAAAATACAATGAACAATAAATATGTCATGGGACATGACAATTGGAAGGAGGAGTGCACAGCGTAGACTCCAATATTTGTGAACATAAGTAATGAGACAAGAGAAAATTAAACTTCATCAGCATGTCATTAGTAAGGTCCCTTATAGACGTATGCTGGTCTAGAATTCAGAGAACAGATGACTCTTTGAAAAAGGGTTAACTACCCCTGGGTTGTCTGGAAAGTCAAGTTCAGCTTTTCCCAATAAAGCAGTTTCCAAAGTCATTGAAATAGGTTGCATAGTATAGTTCAAACATAAAGAAACTGTCTTTATATCAACTTAGTCTAACAAATGTCAACACAACCTATGAATGCAATATTAACTATAACTGTAAAGATCTCACCCAATCTGGACGAAGAAGGAATATTCAGGTCACAGAGTCCCTGTCTTGATCAGCTTGTGATGTAGGAACTTTAGCTTTGCCTTTCTTATAAGAAACTTTTGTCCAACTTGAACTCTTGGCCTTGCTTGTGATTTGACTCTCGGAGTTGAGACCTTTTATTGATACATCCGTGATCCTAGGCGGTTGAAATTTGATGTTCATAGCTTTAGAAATCATGTCTAAATCTTCAGGTGACTTATAGGTGTAAGAGTGACCTTCATGCGAGATATGTAAGCTAAATGGGAAACCCCATCTATATTTTATAGATCTTTCCTGTAGAGCTTTAGTGATGAAGCGCACATCTTTGCGTTTTTGAACCGTGGTTGGACTTAAATCCAGGTATACTTGAAGTGAATGATCTAAGTATGTAATCTGTTGAGATTTTCTAGATTGTTGCCATATCTTCTCCTTTTCGTTGAAGCGCAGAAATTTTAGGATAACATCTCTGGGTGGAGACCCTGGGGAAGGCGGAGGTCTGAGGGCTCTGTGAGCTCTTTCCAGCTCTATGTCCGGGGCTTGCGGGTTTTGAAGTATAAACTTGAAAAAGCCCTGTAAATACTGATGGAGGTCGTTGAAAGTGACGGCTTCTGGGATGCCTCTTATACGTATGTTGTTCCGCCTTCCCCTATTGTCTAGATCCTCTACTTTATCTTGCAGATCTTCAATTTGTGAACTAGAAATATTGGCATATGCAGATAAGTTATCATACATTGTACTCAGAGAATCCTGTGAATCTTCTACATATTCCATGCGGTGCCCCAGATCTTTGATATCCTTTTTCATATTAACCAGTTCAGAGGTGATAAATGTTTTAAGTGCGTCAAAATCTGCCTTTGTGGGCATATTAGCTATATTGTCTCTGAGTTCTTTTATGCATTCGTCAGACAAGGTTTTTAGTTAAAGCTGGATCTTCAGAATTGATTTTTGTGGTTAAGAGTTGGTCTGTATGAGATAGATTAGGAGATGATGATCCCTGGAAAAAGCTGCTGACGGATTTGATGGTAGATGTTTGCGCTTTCTGTACCTTATCAGGCCTCACAGATCTTCTAGACATGATATTTGTGAGGCAGAGAGGAAATTTTATTTCAGTGTTTACAGGTCACTTACTGCTTATAGTCATAGGTCTTGTGGTATCAACTATGACATTTATTAAAATGAGATACACAGTTATAAAGTAGGGTAGGGTAAATCAGCAGCCCACTAACTAAAATTACAGCCTAACGAGGCCCCTAAAGATGGGAGCCGCCATTAGGTTTCTGTGACGTGGCCTGTGTCTGTTATGGCGGTGTGCTTTGGTGACGGAGTTAGAGGCTTATTTGTTGTACCGTGTCTCCTGTCTAGTTGTTCCCTCTGCCTGTCATCCGTCTCACTACTTGGCCCTGCATCCAGGGGTCGTTCAGGCTTTAAGAGTTGGAGCTATGTGTGCGCAGCGTAGCGGTAACATGCCATGCTGTGTTTATCCAGTATGTAATGTTCTTATCTGGGCATACGGCATTGGTGCCGCAAGCTTTGTTTTACACTCCGGAATACATGCGTTTAAATATTTGTGGCCATCATACCTCTGTCCGTGTTGTACTGGGGAACATTTATGAGCAGATATCAGCGGCTCTGGTCCGGTCTGGAGTCAGCTAAGATGGCGACCGCGGCTCTCCGGGAGAGGGTAAACAGCCGCAATATCTCTCATTTCTCTCCAGAATGGGACGTTAGCGTTCCTGATGGTAGTGGGACTTCTTGTCTAATGAGTTGGCTCGAGAACAATATCTCTCATCTGGCTATCATGCTGTTTGAGTCTAACGCTGGTTCAGAGCTTCAGAATCTAGCGGCCATTCACCAGCATGGCCAAACTCCGCCCCCCTCGGCATGTTAATCGTTTTTATATATGTTTGGTGACAAAACTTATTGGGGCCTAGTTTTTTTCCACATGGCTGGCTTGAATTTTGCCTAGAAACAGTTTCCTGAGGCTTTCCACTGTTGTAATATGAGTGGGAGGGGCCTATTTTAGCGCTTTTCTGCGCAGCTAGAATTACAGACTGAGACACTCAGCTTCCTTCTGCATGATACAGGACATCTCTGAAGGGCTCAAAAGGCTTCAAAAGTCGTGTTTGAGGAGGGTAACAACCACAGTAGACTGTGGCAGTTGTTGTGACTGTGTTTAAAAACGTTTTTGTCATTTATTATTTCGTTTTTGGTATTAAGGGGTTAATCATCCATTTGCAAGTGGGTGCAATGCTCTGCTGACTTGTTACATACACTGTAAAAATTTCGTTAGTGTAACTGCCTTTTTTCACTGTTATTTCAAATTTTGTCAAAATTTTGTTTCTCTTAAAGGCACAGTAACGTTTTTTTATATTGCTTGTTAACTTGCTTTAAAGTGTTTTCCAAGCTTGCTAGTCTCATTGCTAGTCTGTACAAACATGTCTGAAACAGAGGATACTTGTTCATTATGTTTAAAAGCCATGGTGGAGCCCCATAGGAGAATGTGTACTAAATGTATTGATTTCACCTTAAACAGTAAAGATCAGTCTTTATCTATAAAAGAATTGTCACCAGAGGGGTCTGTTGAGGGGGAAGTTATGCCGACTAACTCTCCCCACGTGTCAGACCCTTCGCCTCCCGCTCAAGGGACGCACGCTAATATGGCGCCAAGTACATCAGGGACGCCCATAGCGATTACTTTGCAGGACATGGCTGCAATCATGAATAATACCCTGTCAGAGGTATTATCCAGATTGCCTGAATTGAGAGGCAAGCGCAATAGCTCTGGGGTTAGACGAGATACAGAGCTCGTAGATGCTGTAAGAGCCATGTCTGATACTGCGTCACAATATGCAGAACCTGAGGACGGAGAGCTTCAGTCTGTGGGTGACGTCTCTGAATCGGGGAGACCTGATTCAGAGATTTCTAATTTTAAATTTAAGCTTGAGAACCTCCGTGTATTGCTAGGGGAGGTATTAGCTGCTCTGAATGACTGTGACACAATTGCAGTGCCAGAGAAATTGTGTAGGCTGGATAAATACTATGCAGTGCCGGTGAGTACTGATGTTTTTCCAATACCTAAAAGGCTTACAGAAATTATTAGTAAGGAGTGGGATAGGCCCGGTGTGCCCTTTTCCCCACCTCCTATATTTAGAAAAATGTTTCCAATAGATGCCACTACACGGGACTTATGGCAGACAGTCCCTAAGGTGGAGGGAGCAGTTTCTACTTTAGCAAAGCGTACCACTATCCCGGTTGAGGACAGTTGTGCTTTTTCAGATCCAATGGATAAAAAATTAGAGGGTTACCTTAAGAAAATGTTTATTCAACAAGGTTTTATTTTACAGCCCCTTGCATGCATTGCGCCTGTCACTGCTGCAGCGGCATTCTGGTTTGAGGCCCTGGAAGAGGCCATCCATACAGCTCCATTGACTGAAATTGTTGACAAGCTTAGAACTCTTAAGCTAGCTAACTCATTTGTTTCTGATGCCATTGTTCATTTGACTAAACTAACGGCTAAGAATTCCGGATTCGCCATCCAGGCGCGTAGGGCGCTATGGCTCAAATCCTGGTCAGCTGATGTGACTTCAAAGTCTAAATTACTCAACATTCCTTTCAAGGGGCAGACCTTATTCGGGCCTGGTTTGAAAAAAATTATTGCTGACATTACTGGAGGTAAGGGTCATACCCTTCCTCAGGACAGGGCCAGATCAAAGGCCAAACAGTCTAATTTTCGTGCCTTTCGAAATTTCAAGGCAGGTGCAGCATCAACTTCCTCTGCTTCAAAACAAGAGGGAACTTTTGCTCAATCCAAACAGGCCTGGAAACCTAACCAGTCCTGGAACAAGGGCAAGCAGGCCAGAAAGCCTGCTGCTGCCTCTAAGACAGCATGAAGTAGCGGCCCCCTATCCGACAACGGATCTAGTAGGGGGCAGACTCTCTCTCTTCGCCCAGGCGTGGGCAAGAAATGTTCAGGATCCCTGGGCGTTGGAGATGATATCTCAGGGATATCTTCTGGACTTCAAAGCTTCTCCTCCACAAGGGAGATTTCACCTTTCAAGATTATCTGCAAACCAGATAAAGAAAGAGGCATTCCTCAGTTGCGTACAAGATCTCCTTGTAATGGGAGTGATCCATCCAGTTCCGCGGACGGAACAAGGACAGGGGTTTTATTCAAATCTGTTTGTGGTTCCCAAAAAAGAGGGAACCTTCAGACCAATTTTGGATTTAAAGATCCTAAACAAATTCCTCAGAGTTCCGTCATTCAAGATGGAAACTATTCGAACCATTTTACCCATGATCCAAGAGGGTCAGTACATGACCACAGTGGACTTAAAAGATGCCTACCTTCATATTCCGATTCACAAGAATCATCATCAGTTCCTGAGGTTTGCCTTTCTAGACAGGCATTACCAATTTGTAGCTCTTCCATTCGGGTTGGCTACAGCCCCAAGAATTTTTACAAAGGTTCTGGGCTCACTTCTGGCGGTTCTAAGACCGCGAGGCATAGCGGTGGCTCCTTACCTGGACGACATCCTGATACAGGCGTCAAGCTTTCAAATTGACAAATCTCATACAGAGATAGTTCTGGCATTCCTGAGGTCGCATGGGTGGAAAGTGAACGAAGAAAAGAGTTCTCTTTTTCCTCTCACAAGGGTTTCCTTCCTAGGGACTCTAATAGATTCTGTAGAAATTAAAATTTACCTGACGGAGTCCAGGTTATCAAAACTTCTAAATGCTTGCCGTGTTCTTCACTCCATTCCGCGCCCCACGATGGCTCAGTGCATGGAAGTAATCGGCTTAATGGTAGCGGCGATGGACATAGTGCCATTTGCGCGCCTGCATCTCAGACCGCTGCAATTATGCATGCTCAGTCAGTGGAATGGGGATTACACAGATTTGTCCCCTCTACTAAATCTGGATCAGGAAACCAGAGATTCTCTTCTCTGCTGGTTATCTCGGGTCCATCTGTCCAAGGGTATGACCTTTCGCAGACCAGATTGGACAATTGTAACAACAGATGCCAGCCTTCTAGGTTGGGGTGCAGTCTGGAACTCCCTGAAGGCTCAGAGTTCATGGACTCAGGAGGAGAAACTCCTCCCAATAAATATTCTGGAGTTAAGAGCAATATTCAATGCTCTTCTAGCTTGGCCTCAGTTAGCAACACTGAGGTTCATCAGATTTCAGTCGGACAACATCACGACTGGCTTACATCAACCATCAAGGGGGAACCAGGAGTTCCCTAGCGATGTCAGAAGTCTCCAAGATAATTCGCTGGGCAGAGACTCACTCTTGCCACCTGTCAGCGATCCATATCCCAGGTGTAGAGAACTGGGAGGCGGATTTTCTAAGTCGTCAGACTTTTCATCCGGGGGAGTGGGAACTCCATCCGGAGGTGTTTGCTCAATTGGTTCTCCGTTGGGGCAAACCAGAATTGGATCTCATGGCGTCTCGCCAGAACGCCAAGCTTCCTTGTTACGGATCCAGGTCCAGGGACCCAGAAGCGGCACTGATAGATGCTCTAGCAGCGCCTTGGTTCTTCAACCTGGCTTATGTGTTTCCACCGTTTCCTCTGCTCCCTCGGCTGATTGCCAAAATCAAACAGGAGAGAGCATCGGTGATATTGATAGCGCCTGCGTGGCCACGCAGGACCTGGTATGCAGACCTAGTGGACATGTCATCCTCTCCACCATGGACTCTGCCTCTGAGACAAGACCTTCTAATACAAGGTCCTTTCAATCATCCGAATCTACTTTCTCTGAGACTGACTGCATGGAGATTGAACGCTTGATCCTTTCAAAGCGTGGCTTCTCCGAGTCAGTAATTGACACCTTAATACAGGCACGAAAGCCTGTCACCAGGAAAATTTACCACAAGATATGGCGTAAATATCTTCATTGGTGTGAATCCAAGAATTACTCATGGAGTAGGGTTAGGATTCCTAGGATATTGTCCTTCCTCCAAGAGGGTTTGGACAAAGGATTATCAGCTAGTTCTTTAAAGGGACAGATTTCTGCTCTGTCTATTCTTTTACACAAGCGTCTGGCAGAAGTTCCAGACGTTCAGGCATTTTGTCAGGCTTTAGTTAGAATTAAGCCTGTGTTTAAACCTGTTACTCCTCCATGGAGCTTAAACTTGGTTCTTAAAGTTCTTCAAGGGGTTCCGTTTGAACACCTTCATTCTATTGATATCAAACTTCTATCATGGAAAGTTCTTTTTCTGATGGCTATTTCCTCGGCTCGAAGAGTCTCGGAGTTATCTGCCTTACATTGTGATTCTCCTTATCTGATCTTTCATTCAGATAAAGTTGTTCTGCGTACAAAACCTGGGTTTTTACCTAAGGTGGTTTCTAACAAGAATATCAATCAAGAGATTGTTGTTCCATCATTATGTCCTAATCCTTCTTCAAAGAAGGAACGTCTTTTGCATAATCTAGACGTAGTCCGTGCCTTGAAGTTTTACTTACAGGCTACTAAAGATTTTCGTCAAACATCTAACCTGTTTGTTCTTTACTCTGGACAGAGGAGAGGTCAAAAGGCTTCTGCAACCTCTCTTTCTTTTTGGCTTAGGAGTATAATCCGTTTAGCCTATGAGATTGCTGGACAGCAGCCTCCTGAAAGGATTACAGCTCATTCTACTAGAGCTGTGGCTTCCACCTGGGCCTTTAAAAATGAGGCCTCTGTTGAACAGATTTGCAAGGCTGCGACTTGGTCTTCGCTTCATACTTTTTCCAAATTTTCCAAATTTGATACTTTTGCTTCTTCGGAGGCTGTTTTTGGGAGAAAGGTGCTACAGGCAGTGGTTCCTTCCGTTTAAGTTCCTGCCTTGTCCCTCCCATCATCCGTGTACTTTAGCTTTGGTATTGGTATCCCACAAGTAATGGATGATCCGTGGACTGGATAGACTTAACAAGAGAAAACATAATTTATGCTTACCTGATAAATTTATTTCTCTTGTAGTGTATCCAGTCCACGGCCCGCCCTGTCCTTTTCAGGCAGGTCTAAATTTTAATTAAACTACAGTCACCACTGCACCCTATGGTTTCTCCTTTCTCGGCTTGTTTCGGTCGAATCACTGGATATGGCAGTGAGGGGAGGAGCTATATAGCAGCTCTGCTGTGGGTGATCCTCTTGCAACTTCCTGTTGGGAAGGAGAATATCCCACAAGTAATGGATGAGCCGTGGACTGGATACACTACAAGAGAAATAAATTTATCAGGTAAGCATAAATTATGTTTTTTCCAGTTCTTTTGACAGACTTGCAGTCCAGCCAATCAGTGCCTGCTCCCAGATATATTCACGTGCACGAGCACAGTGTTATCTATATGAAATATGTGAACTAACACCCTCTAGTGGTGAAAAACTGTTAAAATGCAATCTGAAAGAGTTGGGCTTCAAGGTCAAAGAAATTAGCATATGAACCTCTTAAGTTAAGCTTTCAACTAAGAATACCAAGAGAACAAAGCAAAATTGGTGATAAAAGTAAATTGGAAGATTGTTTAAAATGACATGCTCTATCTGAATCATGAAAGTTTATTTTGGCCTAGACTGTCCCTTTAAGTTTTAAATAGACTTGAAGAATATTTACTTATATTTGCCATCTATGTGTATTTCCCTTTGCAGTCTAACAGTTTCAGTATGAGAATCATGTTTAAGGAAGTTATTTAAAAAAAATAAAAAATTCTTACCTGGGGTTGTCTTTTTTCCAATTTAACTTGTTTTTTACTTAACATTTGCGGGCAAATCTAGGCTCGCGAGGGAGCAAAATGCTGTTATTTATTGCATCATTTTTGGCGCAAAATTATTTTGCCGCAAATTTGCGTCTATAGTGTTGCAAGTTTTGGCACTCCCTTCGTCTTTATTGATGTTAGTTTGTTTGGCACAAAGTCGCGCTTGTTATGACGCAAGTTGCGTCATTTCCGGATGTTTGGCGCCAAACAAGTTTCACTTTGCATTGTGCGTCATACTTGGGGCCAAATATTTGTTTGGTTATATAACTCCACTTCCTTTATGCTCCCTGCTCTCTTTATATTCTAGAGGGCTATTCCACCTTCTAATAAACGTAAAAGATCTTTTAAAACTTCTCATAAAACTGATGAAATTTGTGATGACCGACAACATACTGAAATATCTTCCTCTGAAGAGAATCTCTCTGCTTCAGAAGATCCTAGTTCAGACATTGAAATTGATAAATCTTCTTATCTTTTTAAGAGTGAATATATTCAGTCTTTGTTGAAAGAAGTATTGGTTACTTTGGGTATTGAGGAGTCTGATCCTCTTGATAACAAAACCAGTAAACATTTAAATTCTGTTTTTAAACCTTCTGTGATTACTCCTGAGGTTTTTCCTGTTCCAGATGCGGTTTCTGATGTGATTGCTAAAGAATGGTCTAAGCCTGGTGCTTCTTTTAATCCTTCTTCTAGGTTTAAGAAGTTATATCCTTTACCAGTGGCTAATTTGGAGTTTTGGGAAAAAGTCCCTAAGGTTGATGGGGCTAGTTCTACTCTTGCCAAACGTACTACTATTCCTTTGGAAGATAGTACTTCTTTTAAAGGGACACTGAACCCAATTTTTTTCTTTTGTAATTCAGAAAGAGCATGCAATTTTAAGCAACTTTCTAATTTACTCCAATTATCAATTTTTCTTCGTTCTCTTGCTATCATAATTTGAAAAAGAAGGCATCTAAGCTTTTTTTTTGGTTTCAGTACTCTGGACAGCACTTTTTTATTGGTGGATGAATTTATCCACCAATCAGCAAGGACAACCCAGGTTGTTCACCAAAAATCGGCCGGCATCTAAACTTACATTCTTGCATTTCAAATAAAGATACCAAGAGAAAGAAGAAAATTTGATAATAGGAGTAAATTAGAAAGTTGCTTAAAATTTCATGCTCAATCTGAATCACGAAAGAAAATTTTTGGGTACAGCGTCCCTTTAAGGATCCTTTTAGATAGGAAGATTGAATCTTTTCTAAGGAAAGCTTAATTACATTCTGGCTATATTCTCAGACCTGACATTTCTATGGTTAATGTTGCGGCTGCATCAACTTTTTGGTTGGATAGCTTTGCACATCAGGAAACCGATCCTGATTTGTCTAGCATTGTTCATTTGCTTAAACATGCTAATCATTTTATCTGTGATGCTATTTTTGATGTCATTAAGATTAATGTTAAATCTATGTCTTTAGCTATTCTGGCTAGAAGAGCTTTATGGCTTAAATCATGGAATGCTGACATGGTATCTAAATCTAGATTACTATCTCTATCTTTCCAGGGTAATAATATTTCTTTCATGTAATTGGCAAAAGTCCATGAGCTAGTGACGTATGGGATATACAATCCTACCAGGAGGGGCAAAGTTTCCCAAACCTCAAAATGCCTATAAATACACCCCTCACCACACCCATAATTCAGTTTTACAAACTTTGCCTCCCATGGAGGTGGGAAGTAAGTTTGTGCTAAGATTTCTACGTTTATATGCGCTTCTCAGCATTGTTGAAGCCCGATTCCTCTCAGAGTACAGCGAGTGTCAGAGGGACGTGAAGGGAGTATCACTTATTGAATACGATGATTTCCCTAATGGGGGTCTATTTCATAGGTTCTCTGTTATCGGTCGTAGAGATTCATCTCCTACCTCCCTTTTCAGATCGACGATATACTCTCAATTTACCATTACCTCTACTGATAACTGTTTTAGTACTGGTTTGGCTATCTGCTATATGTGGATGGGTGTCTTTTGGTAAGTATGTTTTTTATTACTTAAAGGGACAGTCTAGTCCAAAAATTTTTTTCATGATTCAGATAGGGCATGTAATTTTAAACAATTTTCCAATTTACTTTTATCACCAATTTTTCTTTGTGCTCTTGGTATTCTTAGTTGAAAGCTTAACTTAGGAGGTTCATATGCTAATTTCTTAGACCTTGAAGGCCACCTCTTAAGAATGCATTTTAACAAGTTTTTCACCACTAGAGGGTGTTAGTTCATGTTTTTCATATAGATAACACTGTGCTCGTGCACGTGAAGTTACCTGGGAGCCATCACTGATTGGCTAAACTGCAAGTCTGTCAAAAGAACAAATAAAGGGGCAGTCTGCAGAGGCTTAGATACAAGATAATCACAGAGGTAAAAAATATATAAATATAACTGTGTTGGTTATGCAAAACTAGGGAATGGGTAAACAAGGGATTATCTATCTTTTAAAACAATAACAATTCTGGTGTAGAATGTCCCTTTAAGACACCTCAACTATGGTTTGGCACTTTATTCATTTATATAAAGTTCTAAATATATGTATTGTACTTATATTTGCCATGAGTCAGGTTCATGTATTTCCTTCTGCAGACTGTCAGTTTCATATTTGGGGAATATAAACATTTTTTTAAGAAATGTATTTCTTACCTAGGGTTCAGTCTTTTTTTCAATTGACTACTTCTTGCAAATTGCGGGCGGTATTAGGCCAGCGGGTGCGTCAAATGCTAAACTTTATTGCGTCATTCTTGGCGCAAGATTTTTTTTGGCGTGAAAAATACGTCTATGACGCAACTTCGTAATTTCCGGCATCATAGTTGACGCTGAGACCTTACACACGATTGCGTCATTAGTGACGCGAGTGTGTCATTTCCAGTTATTATTGGCGCCAAAAAAGTTTTTAGTTACGTTGTGCGTCATACTTGGTGCCAAATATTTTCATTATTTCAATACCCCATTGATCTTTGCCTCTTGCCTTTTTTCTATCAGAGGGCTATGCTATTTGCATTTTTTTCCCATTCCTGAAACTGTCATATAAGGAAATTTGATAATTTTGCTTTATATGTTGTTTTTTCTTTTACATTTTGCAAGCTGTCTCAATCCGATCCTGTCTCAGAAGTTTCTGCTGGAACATTGCTGCATGACATCGGTTCTACCAAAGCTAAGTGCATTTGTTGTAAAATTGTAGAAATTATTTCGCCAATTGTCATTTGTAATAGTTGTCATGATAAACTTTTACATGCAGATAGTGTATCCATCCGTAATAGTACATTGCCAGTTGCAGTTCCTTCAACTTCTAATGTGCATGATATACCTGTGAATTTTAAAGAATTTGTTTCTGATTCTATCCTGAAGGCTTTGTCTGCATTTCCACCTTCTAATAAACGTAAAAGGTCTTTTAAAACTTCTCATTCAGTTGATGAAATTTCAAATGACCAACAACATAATAATTTATCCTCTTCTGATGAGGATCTATCTGATACAGAAGATCCTTCCTCAGACATTGACACTGACAAATCTACTTATTTATTTAAAATAGAGTATATGCGTTCTTTATTAAAAGAAGTGTTAATTACTTTGGATATTGAGGTAACCAGTCCTCTTGACTTTCAGTCTAATAAACGTTTAAATGCTGTTTTTAAACCTCCTGTGGTTTCTCCAGGGGTTTTTCCCATTCCTGAGGCTATTTCTGATATGATTTCTAAGGAATGGAATAAGCCAGGTACTTCTTTTATTCCTTCCTCAAGGTTTAAAAAATTGTATCCTTTACCAGCAAAATCTATAGAGCTTTGGGAAAAAATCCCCAAAGTTAATGGGGCTATTTCTACTCTTGCTAAACGTACCACTATTCCTATGGAAGATAGTACTTCCTTTAAGGATCCTTTAGATAGGAAGCTTGAATCTTATCTAAGGAAGGCCTATTAATATTCAGGTCATCTTCTCAGACCTGCAGTTTCTTTGGCTGATGTTGCGGCTGCATCAACTTTCTGGTTGGAGAATTTAGCGCAACAAGAATTGGATTCTGACATATCTAGCATTATTCGCTTACTGCAACATGCTAATCATTTTATTTGTGATGCCATTTTTGATATTATCAAAATTGATGTTAGATCCATGTCTTTAGCTATATTAGCTAGAAGAGCTTTTGTGGCTTAAATCTTGGAATGCTGATATGACATCTAAATCTAGATTACTATCTCTTTCTTTCCAAGGTAATAATTTATTTGGTTCTCAGTTGGATTCTATTATTTCAACTGTAACTGGGGGAAAGGGAGTTTTTCTGCCTCAGGATAAAAAAACCTAAGGGTAAATCTAAGGCTTCTAACCGTTTTCGTTCCTTTCGTCAAAATAAGGAACAAAAACTCAATCCTCCCCCTAAGGTATCTGTTTCCAATTGGAAGCCTTCCTCAAATTGGAATAAATCCAAGCCATTTAGGAAACCAAAGTCAGCCCCTAAGTCCGCATGAAGGTGCGGCCCTCATTCCAGCTCAGCTGGTAGGGGGCAGATTAAGGTTTTTCAAGGATATTTGGATAAATTCTGTCCAAAATCAATTGATTCAGAGCATTTTCTCTCAAGGGTATTGAATAGGATTCAGAGTAAGACCTCATGTGAGAAGATTTTTTCTCTCGCGTATCCCAGCAAATCCAGTAAAAGCTCAGGCTTTCCTGAAGTGTGTTTCAGACCTGGAGTCTTTAGGGGTAATCATGCCAGTTCCTTTTCAGGAACAAGGTTTGGGGTTTTATTCAAATCTATTCATTGTCCCAAAAAAGGAAAATTTATTCAGACCAGTTCTGGATCTGAAAATTTTGAATCGTTATGTAAGAGTACCAACTTTCAAGATGGTGACTATAAGGACTATTCTGCCTTTTGTTCAGCGAGGACATTATATGTCCACAATAGACTTGCAGGATGCATACCTTCATATTCCGATTCATCCAGAACATTATCAGTTTCTGAGATTCTCTTTTCTAGACAAGCATTACCAATTTGTTGCTCTTCCATTTGGCCTAGCAACAGCTCCAAGAATCGTTTTAAAGGTTCTAGATGCCCTACTCTCTGTAATCAGAGAACAGGGTATTGCGGTGTTTCCTTATTTGGACGATATCTTGGTACTAGCTCAGTCTTTACGTTCTGCAGAATCTCACACAAATCAACTAGTGTTGTTTCTTCGGAAACATGGTTGGAGGATCAATTTATCAAAAAGTTTCTTGATTCCTCAGACAAGGGTCACCTGTTTAGGTTTCCAGATAGATTCAGTGTCCATGACTCTGTCTCTAACAGACAAGAGACGTTTAAAATTGGTTGCAGCCTGCCGGCACCTTTAGTCTCAGTCATTCCCTTCAGTGGCTATGTGCATGGAAGTTTTAGGTCTCATGACTGCAGCATCGGACTCGATCCCCTTTGTTCGTTTTCACATGAGACCTCTACAGCTTTGTATGCTGAACCAATGGTGCAGGGATTATACAAAGATATCACAATTAATATCCTTAAATCCCAATGTACGACACTCTTTGACGTGTTGGATAGATCACCATCATTTAGTTCCAGGGGCTTCTTTTGTTCGGCCAACCTGGACTGTGATCACTACAGATGCGAGGCTTTCAGGTTGGGGAGCTGTTTGGGGATCTCTGACAGCACAAGGGGTTTGGAAATCTCAAGAGGCGAGATTACCAATAAATATTTTAGAACTCCGTGCAATTCTCAGAGCTCTTCAGTTTTGGCCTCTGTTAAAGTGAGAACTGTTCATTTGTTTTCAGACAGACAATATCACAACAGTGGCATATGTCAATCATCAGGGTGGGACTCACAGTGCCCAAGCTATGAAAGAAGTATCTCGGATACTTGCTTGGGCGGAATCCAGCTCCTATCTAATCTCTGCGGTGCATATCCCAGGTGTAGACAATTAGGAGGCGGATTATCTCAGTCGCCAGTCTTTACATCCAGGGGAGTGGTCTCTCCATCCAGATGTGTTTTCTCAAATTGTTCAAATGTGGGGTCTTCCAGAGATAGATCTCATGGCCTCTCATCTAAACAAGAAACTTCCCAGATACCTGTCAAGGTCCAGGGATGTTCAGGCGGAAGCAGTGGA
Organism: Bombina bombina; assembly: GCF_027579735.1. Lineage (NCBI taxonomy): Eukaryota > Metazoa > Chordata > Amphibia > Anura > Bombinatoridae > Bombina > Bombina bombina. Next base: position 487,935,432 of record NC_069500.1, on the reverse strand, counting down.
TGCGCTGACACTTCCTTGGTGTTATCATCCTGCTTAAATTTTCCCGTCTCTAGTTCTCCTTCCAAGAGTGGTCTCCAAAATCATCATGGAACGATCATTTGTGTTGCTGGAGGCTTCAGCGTGGCCACACAGGTTTTGGTATGCGGATCTGGTTCGAATGTCCAGTTGCCCGCCTTGGCCACTTCCGTTAAGGCCAGCCCTACTGTCTCAAGATCCGTTTTTCCATCGGAATCTCAAATCATTAAATTTGAAGGTATGGAAATTGAACGCTTAGTACTAAGTCATAGAGGTTTCTCTGACTCAGTGATTAATACTATGTTTCAAGCTCGTAAATCTGTCTCTAGAAAGATTTATTATAGAGTTTGGAAGACATACATTTTGTGGTGTTCTTCTCATAAATTCTCTTGGCATTCTTTTAGAATTCCTAGAATTTTACAGTTTCTTCAGGATGGTTTGGATAAGGGTTTGTCTGCAAGTTCCTTGAAAGGACAAATCTCCGCTCTTTCTGTTTTATTTCACAGAAAGATTGCTATACTTCCTGATATTCACTGTTTTGTACAGGCTTTAGTTCATATTAAGCCTGTCATTAAATCAATTTCTCCTCCTTGGAGTCTTAATTTGGTTCTGAAGGCTTTATAGGCTCCTCCATTTGAGCCTATGCATTCTTTGGACATTAAACTACTTTCCTGGAAAGTGTTGTTCCTTTTGGCCATCTCTTCTACTAGAACAGTTTCTGATTTTTCATCAGGATAAGGCAGTTTCGCGGACTTCTTTTCAATTTTTACCTAAGGTTGTGAATTCTAACAAAATTAATAGAGAAATTGTTGTCCCTTCCTTTTGTCCTAATCCTAAGAATTCTTTGGAAAGATCCTTACATTCTTTGGATGTGGTAAGAGCTTTGAAATATTATGTGGAAGCTACTAAAGATTTCAGGAAGACTTCCAGTCTATTTGTTTTATTTTCTGGTCCTAGGAAAGGTCAGAAAGCTTCTGCTATTTCTTTGGCTTCTTGGTTGAAACTTTTGATTCATCAAGCTTATTTGGAGTCAGGTCAGGCCCCGCCTCAAAGAATTACAGCTCATTCTACTAGATCAGTCTCCACTTTGTGGGCCTTTAAGAATGAAGCTTCAGTTGATCAGATTTGCAAAGCGGCAACACATTTCTTTTGTTGATGCTTTTTACTCCTTTCTTTATCACCCCACTGCTTGGCTATTCGTTAAACTGAATTATGGGTGTGGTGAGGGGTGTATTTATAGGCATTTTGAGGTTTGGGAAACTTTGCCCCTCCTGGTAGGATTGTATATCCCATACGTCACTAGCTCATGGACTCTTGCCAATATGAAAGAAATTAATTTATCAGGTGTAAGTTCTTACATAAATTATGTTATTTGGTTCTCAGTTGGACTCTATTATTTCCACTATCACTGGGGGGAAGGGAGCTTTTTTGCCCCAAGATAAAAAGTCTAAGGGTAAATCTAAAGCTTCTAATGGGTTTTGTTGCTTTCGTCAGAATAGAGAACAGAAAACCACTCCTTCCCCTAAGAACTCTGGCTCCAATTGAAAGCCATCTTCAAGTTGGAATAAATCCAAGCCTTATAAGAAACCAAAGCCAGCCCCCAAGACTGCATGAAGGTGCGGCCCTCAATCCAGTTCAACTGGTGGGGGGTAGATTGAAATTATTTCAAAACAATTGGGCAGATTCTGTTCAGAATCAGTGGATTCAGAGCTTTGTTTCTCAAGGGTATCGAATAGGTTTCAGAGTAAGATCTCCTGTGAGAAGATTCTTTTCTCTCTCACGTTCCAACAAATCCTGTGAAAGCTCAGGCTTTTCTGAAGTGTGTTTCAGATCTGGAGCTTTCAGGGGTGATTATACCAGTTCCACTTCAGTAAAAGGGTCTTGGTTTTTATTCAAATCTATTCATTGTCCCAAAGAAAAAAAAATCATTCAGACCAGTTCTGGATCTGAAGTTTTTGAATCGTTTTGTAAGGGTCCCAACTTTCAAGATGGTGACTATTAGGACTATACTGCCTTTTGTTCAGCAAGGTCATTACATGTCAACAATAGACTTACAGGATTCTTATCTTCACATTCCGATTCATCCAGATCACTATAGGTTTCTGAGATTCTCTTTTCTAGACAAGCATTACCAATTTGTCGCTCTTCCATTTGGCCTAGCGACAGCTCCAAGAATCTTTTCAAAGGTTCTCTGTGCCCTTCTATCTGTAATCAGAGAGCAGGGTAATGCTGTGTTTCCTTATTTGGACGATATCTTGGTACTGGCTCAATCTTTTCATTTAGCAGAATCTCACACAAATCAACTAGTGTTGTTTCTTCAAAAACATGGTTGGAGGATCAATTTACCAAAGAGTTTCTTGATTCCTCAAGAAAGACCCCTTTTTAGGTTTCCAGATAGATTCAGTGTCCAGGACTCTGTCTTTATCAGACAAGAGACAAATAAAGTTGGTTTCAGCCTGTTGAAACCTTCAGTCTCGATCATTCCCTTCAGTGGCTATGTGCATGAAAGTTTTAGGTCTCATGACTGCATCATCGGACGCAATCCCCTTTGCTCATTTTCATATGAGACCTCTGCAGCTTTGCATGCTGAATCAGTGGTGCAGGGATTACACTCGGATATCACAATTGATATTCTTAAATCCCAGCATTCTATTCTCTCTTACTTGGTGGTTAGACTATCATCGTATTATTCAAGGGGCCTTTTTTGCTCGTCCTTCCTGGACTGTAGTCTCAACAGATGCAAGTCTTTCAGGTTGGGGAGCTGTCTTGGGGGTCTCTGACAGCACAAGAGTTTTGGAATCCTCTAGAGGCGAGGTTTCCAATCAATATCTTAGAACTCCGTGCTATTTTCAGGGCTCTTCAGGCTTGGCTTCTATTAAAGAGAGAACTTTTCATTCGATTTCAGACCGATAATATCACAACTGTGGCATATGTCAATCATCAGGGAGGGACTCACAGTCCTTTAGCAATGGAAGAAGTATCACGGATACTTTCTTGGGTGGAATCCAACTCTTGTCTAATTTTTGCAATTCATATCCCAGGTGTAGACAATTCTGAAGCGAGTTATCTCAGCCGTCAGACTTTGCATCCGGGGGAGTGGTCTCTCCATCCAGATGTGTTTTTTCAGATTGTACAGATGTGGGGTCTTCCAGAAATAGATCTGATGGCTTCCCATCTAAACTTCCCAGATACCTTTCCAGGTCCAGGGATCCTCAGGCGGAAATGGTGGATGCGTTAGCAGTTCCTTGCTCTTACCAACTTGCTTATATTTTTCCGCCTCTAGTTCTTTTTCCAAGGGTGATCTCCAAGATCATAATGGAACAATCACATGTGTTTCTAATAGTACCAGCATGGTCTCACAGGTTTTGGTATGCGGACCTTGTCTGAATGTCCAGTTGCCAACCTTGGTCACTTCCTTTAAGGCCAGACCTTCTGTCTCAAGGGCCATTTTTTCCATTAGGATCTCAAATTACTAAATTTGAAGATATGGAAATTGAACGTTTAGTGCTTAGTCTACTATGTTGTAGGCTCGTAAGTCTGTTTTAAGGAAGATTTATTATCGGGTGTTCTTCTCATAAATTCTCTTGGCATTCTTTTAGAATTCCTAGAATTTTACAGTTTCTTCAGGACTGTTTGGATAAAGGTTTGTCCGCAAGTACTTTGAAGAGACAAATCTCTGCTCTTTCTGATTTATTCATAGAAATATTGCTAAACTTCCTGTTATTCACGGTTTTGTTCAGGTTTTGGTCCATATCAAGCCTGTTATTAAGTCTATTTCTTCTCCATGGAGTCTTAATTTGGTTTTGAAGGCTTTGCAGGCTTCTCCTTTTGAGCCTATGCATTTTTTGGATATTAAACTACTTTCTTGGAAAGTGTTGTTCCTTTTGGCTATCTCTTCTGCTAGAAGAGTTTCTGAATTGTCTGCTCTCTCTTGTGAGTCTCCTTTTCTGATTTTTCCATCAGGATAAAGCTGGTTTGCGGACTTCGTTAGAATTCACAACCTTAGGAAGAAATTTAAACAACATTAGTAGGGAAATTGTTGTTCATTCTTTGTGTCCGAATCCTAAGAATTCTCTTGAGAAATCGTTGCATTCTTGGGATGTAGTAAGAGCTTTGAAATACTATGTGGACGCTACTAAGGATTTCAGGAAGACTTCTAGTCTATTTGTATTCTTTTCTGGTTCTAGGAAAGGTCAGAAAGCCTCTGCCATTTCTTTGGCATCTTAGTTAAAGCTTTTGATTCACAAGGCTTATTTGGAGGCGGGACAGTCTCCGCCTCAGAGAATTACAGCTCATTCTACTAGATCAGTTGCCACTTTGTGGGCTTTTAAGAATGAAGCTTCAGTTGATCAGCTTTGCAAAGCAGTAACTTGGTCTTCTTTGCATACTTTTACTACATTTTACCATTTTGATGTATTTGCTTCTTCTGAAGCAGTCTTTGGTAGAAAATTTCTTCAGGCAGATGTCTCAGTTTGATTCTTCTGTTTATAAGAACTTATTTTGTGGATTTAATTTCTCAGCGGAAATAGCTGTTTTTATTTTATCCCTCCCTCTCTAGTGACTCTTCTGTGGACTTTCACAACTTGGGTATTCTATCCCATACATCACTAGCTCATGAACTCTTGCCATTTACATGAAAGAAAACATAATTTATGTAAGAACTTACCTGATTAATTTCTTTTATATTGGCAAGAGTCCATGAGACCCACCCTGTTTTTGGTGGTTATATTTTTTTTGTATAAAAGCACAATATTATTTTCCAGTTCCTCTTTTTTTGTATTCTTTTTTTTTTTACTTCTTTTTACACCTCACTACTTGGCTATACGTTAAACTGAAGTATATGTGTGGTGGGAGGTGTATTTATAGGCATTTGAGATTTTGGAAACTTTGTCCCCTCCTGGTAGGAGTGTATATCCCATAAGTAACTAGCTCATGGACTCTTGCCATTATGAAAGAAATTAATTTATCAG